>NC_069499.1:1051021324-1051196324 GCF_027579735.1 Bombina bombina | reverse complement strand
ACTCACAAAAAACTGTGTAAATAACAAAAGATTAATGGTTAAAATTTAGAATAGCATAAAACACTATAGTTTCACCCCAGTTTAGTTTAAGCACAGATCTAGGACCAGTGGCAGTTCTATGGGGGCGATGGGGTGTCCTATGCACCTCCAAATGCACGTGTAGCACCACCATTGATTTGCAAAGGCCCCATATATTATGTTTGCTGTGTCTCTCCACCTTTGTTAGCCCCCCAAATATTAAATTCTAGAAGTGCCTGTCTTAAAACTTAAATATCCACCTAATCATCAGAGCTAATATTATTTGCCAATAGACTTACAGAAGCAGAAGACAGAATATCAGCAGTGGAAGATACATCTAACAATCAGTCTCAAAGAATTCTAGATTTAGAAAAGAAAAATATGACGTTGACTGCCAGGATAGATGATTTTGAAGACTGCTCAAGGTGGAATAATTTAAAGATAATAGGTGTCCCCGAGACAGACCAATATAAAGAACACAAAGGTAACTCTAGATCCTCATGAGAGATGGGTAGTTTTGGAGATACAGGTGGATGACTTCAAGGTGGTGATCTGTAACGTGTATGGCCCTAACAAAACAGACCCTACTTTTTGGAACAGCCTAGTTTTCATGTTAACCACATTTTTGGGTCAAAATATAATCCTAGCGGGTGATTTTAATCTAATACCGACAGAAATGTTAGACAAATTTAGTCTTAGAAAATCAGCCTTTTCTAAACAGACCTGTGACTCGAAAGCTTATGGCTCTTTATCTCGAATAGACTATTTTCTACTATCATGCTCATTAATTAAATTAGAAGTCAAAGCAAAGATATTCGATATCTTGATCTCTGACCATGCAATTATTTCATTAGACATATATCTACAACCAACTCAGAGAAATGAAAGGAATACATTTTTCCCCCAAAATTTTTAGTAAATAATCTAGAATTTAGTAATTGGTTAAAATACAAATGGAGAGAGTTTGAGTATTTAAATAGAAACTACAGAGAAAAAATAGAAATATTTTGGGAAGCTGCCAAGGCTTGTCTAAGAGGAGATATTAAAGCATATATGATTTAAAAAAAGAAGAAGTTAAAGGAGAGGGAAATTCAGTTATCTAAACAAGTCCAAAACGCATAACATAAATATATTAACAACCCTTCTAGGAGGCTAGGGGATAAATACAGGGAGTGCAGAATTATTAGGCAAATGAGTATTTTGACCACATCATCCTCTTTATGCATGTTGTCTTACTCCAAGCTCTATAGGCTCGAAAGCCTACTACCAATTAAGCATATTAGGTGATGTGCATCTCTGTAATGAGAAGGGGTGTGGTCTAATGACATCAACACCCTATATCAGGTGTGCATAATTATTAGGCAACTTCCTTTCCTTTGGCAAAATGGGTCAAAAGAAGGATTTGACAGGCTCAGAAAAGTCAAAAATAGTGAGATATCTTGCAGAGGGATGCAGCACTCTTAAAATTGCAAAGCTTCTGAAGCGTGATCATCGAACAATCAAGCGTTTCATTCAAAATAGTCAACAGGGTCGCAAGAAGCGTGTGGAAAAACCAAGGCGCAAAATAACTGCCCATGAACTGAGAAAAGTCAAGCGTGCAGCTGCCAAGATGCCACTTGCCACCAGTTTGGCCATATTTCAGAGCTGCAACATCACTGGAGTGCCCAAAAGCACAAGGTGTGCAGTACTCAGAGACATGGCCAAGGTAAGAAAGGCTGAAAGACGACCACCACTGAACAAGACACACAAGCTGAAACGTCAAGACTGGGCCAAGAAATATCTCAAGACTGATTTTTCTAAGGTTTTATGGACTGATGAAATGAGAGTGAGTCTTGATGGGCCAGATGGATGGGCCCGTGGCTGGATTGGTAAAGGGCAGAGAGCTCCAGTCCGACTCAGACGCCAGCAAGTTGGAGGTGGAGTACCGGTTTGGGCTGGTATCATCAAAGATGAGCTTGTTGGGCCTTTTCGGGTTGAGGATGGAGTCAAGCTCAACTCCCAGTCCTACTGCCAGTTTCTGGAAGACACCTTCTTCAAGCAGTGGTACAGGAAGAAGTCTGCATCCTTCAAGAAAAACATGATTTTCATGCAGGACAATGCTCCATCACATGCGTCCAAGTACTCCACAGCGTGGCTGGCAAGAAAGGGTATAAAAGAAGAAAATCTAATGACATGGCCTCCTTGTTCACCTGATCTGAACCCCATTGAGAACCTGTGTTCCATCATCAAATGTGAGATTTACAAGGAGGGAAAACAGTACACCTCTCTGAACAGTGTCTGGCAGGCTGTGGTTGCTGCTGCACGCAATGTTGATGGTGAACAGATCAAAACACTGACAGAATCCATGGATGGCAGGCTTTTGAGTGTCCTTGCAAAGAAAGGTGGCTATATTGGTCACTGATTTGTTTTTGTTTTGTTTTTGAATGTCAGAAATGTATATTTGTGAATGTTGAGATGTTATATTGGTTTCACTGGTAAAAATAAATAATTGAAATGGGTATATATTTGTTTTTTGTTAAGTTGCCTAATAATTATGCACAGTAATAGTCACATGCACACACAGATATTCCCCTAAAATAGCTAAAACTAAAAACAAACTAAAAACTACTTCCAAAACTATTCAGCTTTGATATTAATGAGTTTTTTGGGTTCATTGAGAACATGGTTGTTGTTCAATAATAAAATTAATCCTCAAAAATACAACTTGCCTAATAATTCTGCACTCCCTGTATAAAGTGGCTAAAACAGAAAGGGATATTTTTATTAAACATAAGGTCGCCTGGGAAGAATTAAAGATAAGCGCTAAATATAGGTCAATACGGGAAGTCAGCTAAATTTCTATCCAGACTCGATAAAGCTAGAAAAAAAGACTAATGTAATAGAAGCAATTAATGATGGGACAAATAGAGTCACTGATCAGACCAAAATTAAATGTTTCTTTTTAGAATATTATCAAAAGCTATATGTGGCTAAAGAAATTAATATTGATAATAAGAATGACTTCTGGTATAAGATTACTTCCCCTAAGATACCACAAGAATCGGTTAACGATTTAAATAGACCAATAACTAGAGAGCAAATTTGGGGAGCCATAAACAACGCCAAGTCTAACAAAGCTCCCGGTCCGGAACAGATACCTATTGAAATGTACAAAATACCTAGAACAGAGTTAGTATATGTTTTAGCTCATCTGTTTAATGGTTATTATATTGACGGTCAAAACATGTCAAAATACTTCTCTGAGTCCATTATATCATTGATATTGAAAAAAGAGAAAAGCCCATTAGATCCTAAGTCATATAGACCTATTTCACTGCTCAATGCAGACTATAAGCTATTAACCCACATCATTGCCAATCGTCTGAAACTATGTCTTGACCCCATTATTCATCCTGACCAATCGGGCTTTATGTATCGAAGATCTTCAACTAAAAATATTCGAAAAGTGGCCTTGGTATTAGAACACTTTTGGAATAGACTTTGTGAAAAAACAATATGTAACCAGGATTTTGCACTAATTACAATCGACGCTGAAAAGGCGTTCGATTCGGTAGTGTGGGACCATCTGTTTTTGGCATTAAGTCAATTTGGCTTCTAAGGGTATTTTGTACAATTTATTAAAATAATATATGATCATCCAAGGTCTAGTATATTAATAAACAGTAGCTAACACTGCAAATTTAATATTATATAGGGGGACGGGACAAGGATGTCCACTTTCCCCGTTACTGTTTAATATTGCCATAGAACCACTTGCAATATTGTTACGTCAAGAGCTACAAGGTATTAGATTTGGGGAACAAAAATTAGTATTATCTTTATACAGACAATTTGCTATTATTTGTTAAAAATACAAAGAGAAATATACCTCAGGCTTTAAAAATTATTGATATGTTCAGTTCCTTTTCGGGCTATAAAATCAATGTTAATAAATCCGAAATTTTATGGATACATAAAAATAAAAAAAAGCATACAAGACCACCCTTTTCTAAAATCTCCTAGCATTAAATATCTTGGAATATATTTCCATGCTGATCCAAACCAATGGTACAGATTAAATTATGCTGCTTTTTTTTAAAAAGCTACAGAGAAATTGCAACGGTGGAGTACTTTCCCCATTTCCCTCTCTGCCAAAGTAATGATCATCAAGACTATTTTATTCCCACAATTGATGTATATTATGCAAAATGTTCCATTGTTTATACTGAGTCAAGATAATAAAAGGTTTAACAGAGAGTGTGCCAAATTTTTATGGAATAATAAGAGACATATGCTATCTATAGCAAAATTAACATCTAGATTAGAAGAAGGAGGTCTGTCTCTTCCAGATATCAAAAAATATAATATTGCCACGTTAGCACGTTTTGCATTCGACTGGCTAACGAAAGCTAATTATCTCACACTTTTATTAATGGAGAAACAATTGATTGCCCCATTCTCATTGAAAGCTCTGTTGCATTGTCCCATACCAAAATTGCCAAATCACATCAAAAATATGAAAATAATATGCAATACTATTGAAGCATGGCAAAAACTTAATACAATGCTCAAAGTTAATTTTGAGATATCTCCATTTCTCCCGATTCGAGGTAATCTAAAATTTATTCCTGGTTTATCTTATGAAATCTACCTGGATGCAAAAAGGTTTGCTATACGTATACCAATGCCTAAACAATCTTTCCCAAATAAGAACCTTTGAGGACATTGCCGGAGAATTTTGTCTCCCGAACAAGATTTTTTTTGCTTATTTACAGGTTAGACACTTTATAACGGGAATTAAAAAATCAAATTCAGATATGGATGGCTGGGGGGAAATTGAAAAACACATAACGAGCTATAAAGCAGGCAAACATAGTATAGCCCTATTATACAAAATTATGTTGGCAAAGCAGGGCCAACTACTAAACAATAATCTAGTGGAGAAATGGAATACACACTATAATGATATCTCTTCAGAAACATTGAAGCCAATTTTAAATGGGTTCAGGGAGCTATTATTTCTACAGCCTGGAAAGAATCTCATATAAAACTACTTAATAATGCTTATCTGACACCTTGGAAAATATCTAAATGGAATACTGACTCCACTAATAAATGTTCAAGATGCAACAACTCTTGTGCAGACATAACACATTGTTTTTGGGATTGTCCTAAAATAATTCAGTTTTGGAGCAAAGTGGAATTTTGGCTCAATAAGGCTCTAGATAACAGATTAAAAATTAAACCTAAACATATCTTTTTCCTCTTCACCACAGAGGAGAATAGAGCCAATGACAACCTTATTAATACTGTGATCATGCAGGGTCGTAATCTAATATTAAAAAACTGGAAGAATAAAAAAGCAACTACATTGGCATGTTTTATAAATTCTATATATTCTCAGATAATTTTCGAACAAATGAACATATCACCTCTAGACAAGAAAAAGATTAAAGATTTTTTTTTTTTTAAATGGTTAAGAGTCATTTTATCTTATCCTCGGGCCATCCAATTTTCCCTCATTTGTAATTTCCGTAGAACAGAATATTTTGAATCACTGATTTTGTTAAGTGTTTTTCCAACTGAGTGGTATTGATGTCTGATGAGGTTAGAGGAGGAGAGGAAAATAAGAAGTCAATTTCATGTCTATACCAATTATAAATAAAGTTAACAACATGTTAACTTTATTTATAATTATTATTATTATCTGTTACGGTTGCCTCCAGGCTGGCTGGAAGTTGGACCGTAGAAAAGGATGCTCCTAGCGCTCACCAAAGGAGCAGCAGCATCGTAGACTCTATAACTACTGCGTAGCCACCATAAGTAATGCAGACTCTATAAACCACCGCTGCTGGGCTGGTATCTCGCCGTCTGCTCTGCGCCCTGGACCTACGACCAGGCTCCAGTAGGTGAACCTCTTCCTTCTGTAGCAATCCCTGTAGCTAAGGGAGTATGAAAAACATAGCAATCCCTGTAGTGATATAAGCTGTATCCTACAAACATGAGTCAAAGCTTCAAGTTAGAGGGTCAACATAGGTCTGATGTGCTGGAGCACACAGCCTGCTTTTATTCAGGTTACATGCAAACAGGACACTCTCAGGGGGAGGCATAAAATCCCCCATCACACATTTGATATTAGATAGAGAGACACTCCCTTTGACAGGCCACAACATTTACTTCAGCAGATAACATTACACACAATAAAACAATGCAGTCCACCTTATCAATACTAGTCTGATTAGACAATGGGAAAGTTGATCACTAAACCTAATTAGAGCTAATCCCAGCAGACTTGTATTTAGAATAGGTTTCTTGAAGCTGAACAAAATTTAACTCTTAATGGCACACAATGAAACTGAACCAAGTGGGAGAAAGCCAGGGACAAGTCATTTCACAGGTCTGGGGACATAGTCTTAAAGGGGCATTGTTCATCAAAGTCACAATATGTCCCCAGATGGTTCTTAAAGGGCCACACACACCCAACAAAAGTCAATATGTCCTCAGGGGCACAATCTTCCAGGGGCCATAGTCATGTGGAAGGAGGCTGGCAAATAGGCTTCTCCAAAATCCAGGGAAGCAGGGCAATTTTTCATTTAAAGGGCCAGTTACAAACAGCAGTTTGTAACATATCTCCCCTTTTGGAGGGAGACTAACCAGGCACCTGACCTTCTGCCGGTCAGTGCCCAAGTTAGTCTCGCAACCCACCCACAAATAATCGCTAGCAGCAAAGTAGCCCCCCCACAATACGTAGTACTGGCCTGTAAGTTCCAGGTTGCAGGATGAAAGTGCAGCATCCTCGGCCTTCCTGGCGCAGCTGGGCAAATAGCTGATGGTACTTGGGGGGCAGAGGCCAGCGGCACTCTGCCCTGGTGCCAGCGCTTCTGCTGGGGGAATTGGGGCATAGTCCTGCCCGGTGGCAAAGGGAACGTGGGGGTCAGTGGGGGCCAACATCTCCACTGTTAACCCTGGGCCCAAGTTAGGAGTTAGCTGGGGAGGGGGAGATTGGCTTACCTCCTCCTCCTGATACTCCGGCGGCCGTTGGGAAGGGAGGTTGATGCTCTCCGCTTCCTGTGGAACATGCTGCGGCTGGGGAGAGAGACCGGTTGTCTCCTCTCCCTGGAAGGCACACTCCGGCTGGGAAGGGAGGTCGATGCTCTCCCCTCCCTGTAGCTGGGTCTGTCGCTGGGGATCTGGGCCGCCTGCCCAGCATCCCTGTAGGGCCGGTAGAGAGACTGCGGTCCCATCTCCACCTGCCTGCTGGGGTTCCTCCCAGGACCAGTCTATGAGGCCTGCTGCCTCTGGTATCTCTGGTTGGGGTTGGGGAAGGAGACCGGTTGTCTCTTCACTCTGCACAGTATACTGCCGCTGGGGAGGGAGGTCGCTGCTCTCCTCTCCCTGTGGAACATGCTGCGGCTGGGGAGAGAGACCAGGTGTCCATACCCTCAAACTCCACAGTTGGCGCTCAAAGGCTCGTGCCGCTTTGTTCTCCGTATCCAATTCCCGGATGATGCGACTGACTACCTCCTGCGCAGGGTCTGGACCATATCGGACTAGCCGCCTCTTTACCTCTGGAACGAAATCCGCGCCCTCATAGCGACGGATCCGGTTGAGGTGCTCTTCACATGGTTCTGACCAGTATCTTGTCAGCTCCATGCTGCTGTAGGTAGGGACGCTGCGCAGTGGCTAGCGTTGCCCTCAATTACTCTCCTACGATACCAGTGCTGTTGTGGTGCTGCTCCTTGCGCTAGGACGCCAATCCCACCGCTGCCGCCAAATGTTACGGTTGCCTCCAGGCTGGCTGGAAGTTGGACCGTAGAAAAGGATGCTCCTAGCGCTCACCAAAGGAGCAGCAGCACCGTGGACACTCTAACTACTGCGTAGCCACCATAAGTAATGCAGACTCTATGAACCACCACTGCTGGGCTGGTATCTCGCCGTCTGCTCTGCGCCCTGGACCTACGACCAGGCTCCAGTAGGTGAACCTCTTCCTTCTGTAGCAATCCCTGTAGCTAAGGGAGTATGAAAAACATAGCAATCCCTGTAGTGATATAAGCTGTATCCTACAAACATGAGTCAAAGCTTCAAGTTAGAGGGTCAACATAGGTCTGATGTGCTGGAGCACACAGCCTGCTTTTATTCAGGTTACATGCAAACAGGACACTCTCAGGGGGAGGCATAAAATCCCCCATCACACATTTGATATTAGATAGAGAGACACTCCCTTTGACAGGCCACAACATTTACTTCAGCAGATAAGATTACACACAATAAAACAATGCAGTCCACCTTATCAATACTAGTCTGATTAGACAATGGGAAAGTTGATCACTAAACCTAATTAGAGCTAATCCCAGCAGACTTGTATTTAGAATAGGTTTCTTGAAGCTGAACAAAATTTAACTCTTAATGGCACACAATGAAACTGAACCAAGTGGGAGAAAGCCAGGGACAAGTCATTTCACAGGTCTGGGAACATAGTCTTAAAGGGGCATTGTTCATCAAAGTCACAATATGTCCCCAGATGGTTCTTAAAGGGCCACACACACCCAACAAAAGTCAATATGTCCTCAGGGGCACAATCTTCCAGGGGCCATAGTCATGTGGAAGGAGGCTGGCAAATAGGCTTCTCCAAAATCCAGGGAAGCAGGGCAATTTTTCATTTAAAGGGCCAGTTACAAACAGCAGTTTGTAACATTATCATATCTATTTCTTTTTTTTCACCTCTGGCCAGTATGAATGTTGAATCCCTTTCCTCTTGATTGAGGGACAGGGATAAGGAAAAGGAATCTGGAAAAATCAATGAGGGTACTATAAGTTTTTGTTAATATTTTTCTGTTGATAGGATCAAATGGCTCTGTAACCACGATATTCATTGTATAAACTCAACTGATCCTTTTGTTTCTGTCTAATTGTACCGTTATTGTTTCAATAAAGAATTAAAAAAAAAAAAAAAAAAATTCTAGAAGTGCCACCGTCTAGGACGTATTGATTAACGCTCATCTACAAGAAGGATTTTTACTGAGAATCCTCATAGAAATCTTTTCAATGAGAGAAAGAATGCAACTGCGCTATCCAACAGAAATAAGGAAATTGCTCATTTAAGCTTATTTTTTGTATAGCTGTTTTTTTTCTTTGACACCACAACCCATTACAATGGGCTTAACGTGCATGGAAATCAGATCTCCATATTTTATCAATTTCTGTACACACAAATGCTTCCTTATCTTATCTCATTATTTATACCAAAGCCTAACACATAGATAAAATAAATTAAAATTCAACATTTTATTACTAATCTCTCCTACCCTCACTGGGAGTACATTTTTTTCTGTTGACTTTGTTTGAATAGCCTTTCTATTGCCAACACATTATTATTGAAATTTTCAGTATAGGTGGGGATGCCACCCGCAAAATCAGCTAATTCAAATGCCAAAATAAAAATAAAGGAACAAATTGTAAACATTGTAATACACTCCAGCAGGTAAAATTAATAATGGGAAAGAAATTAAAGGAGAGAAAACGTTACAGTACACTTCCCATTTGTAATTTGTCCCAAAGTATATATATTAAGCAAAAATGTATTTCTCACACCATTTTAAATATTTTTTCTCCTCAAATCTATCAAAAAAAGAATATATGAGTCATAAGCAGTGTTCCCTCTCAGAGCACATTTTATGAGTGGCCCAGCAGTGAAAAAGTTAATAAGGGAACCATACCTTGCTGTTGTCATTGTGTAGTGTTTGCTAACTGCAGGGTGCAGTTCCCTAATTAACTGTTTCACTGCTGGGCCGCTCACAAAATGTGGTCTTAGAGGGAACACTGGTCATGCGTTTATTGATTAAAAAGACAGTACAGGGAGTGCAGAATTATTAGGCAAATGAGTATTTTGACCACATCATCCTCTTTATGCATGTTATCTTACTCCAAGCTGTATAGGCTCGAAAGCCTACTACCAATTAAGCATATTAGGTGATGTGCATCTCTGTAATGAGAAGGGGTGTGGTCTAATGACATCAACACCCTATATCAGGTGTGCATAATTATTAGGCAACTTCCTTTCCTTTGGCAAAATGGGTCAAAAGAAGGACTTGACAGGCTCAGAAAAGTCAAAAATAGTGAGATATCTTGTAGAGGGATGCAGCACTCTTAAAATTGCAAAGCTTCTGAAGCGTGATCATCAAACAATCAAGCGTTTCATTCAAAATAGTCAACAGGGTCGCAAGAAGCGTGTGGAAAAACCAAGGCGCAAAATAACTGCCCATGAACTGAGAAAAGTCAAGCGTGCAGCTGCCAAGATGCCACTTGCCACCAGTTTGGCCATATTTCAGAGCTGCAACATCACTGGAGTGCCCAAAAGCACAAGGTGTGCAATACTCAGAGACATGGCCAAGGTAAGAAAGGCTGAAAGACGACCACCACTGAACAAGACACACAAGCTGAAACGTCAAGACTGGGCCAAGAAATATCTCAAGACTGATTTTTCTAAGGTTTTATGGACTGATGAAATGAGAGTGAGTCTTGATGGGCCAGATGGATGGGCCCATGGCTGGATTGGTAAAGGGCAGAGAGCTCCAGTCCGACTCAGACGCCAGCAAGGTGGAGGTGGAGTACTGGTTTGGGCTGGTATCATCAAAGATGAGCTTGTGGGGCCTTTTCGGGTTGAGGATGGAGTCAAGCTCAACTCCCAGTCCTACTGCCAGTTTCTGGAAGACACCTTCAAGCAGTGGTACAGGAAGAAGTCTGCATCCTTCAAGAAAAACATGATTTTCATGCAGGACAATGCTCCATCACGCGCGTCCAAGTACTCCACAGCGTGGCTGGCAAGAAAGGGTATAAAAGAAGAAAATATAATGACATGGCCTCCTTGTTCACCTGATCTGAACCCCATTGAGAACCTGTGGTCCATCATCAAATGTGAGATTTACAAGGAGGGAAAACAGTACACCTCTCTGAACAGTGTCTGGGAGGCTGTGGTTGCTGCTGCACGCAATGTTGATGGTGAACAGATCAAAACACTGACAGAATCCATGGATGGCAGGCTTTTGAGTGTCCTTGCAAAGAAAGGTGGCTATATTGGTCACTGATTTGTTTTTGTTTTGTTTTTTAATGTCAGAAATGAATATTTGTGAATGTTGAGATGTTATATTGGTTTCACTGGTAAAAATAAATAATTGAAATGGGTATATATTTGTTTTTTGTTAAGTTGCCTAATAATTATGCACAGTAATAGTCACCTGCACACACAGATATCCCCCTAAAATAGCTATAACTAAAAACAAACTAAAAACTACTTCCAAAACTATTCAGCTTTGATATTAATGAGTTTTTTGGGTTCATTGAGAACATGGTTGTTGTTCAATAATAAAATTAATCCTCAAAAATACAACTTGCCTAATAATTCTGCACTCCCTGTAAACACCTTGGGCCAGTTTACAAGAGGAACGCTTAATGTCACTTTAATGAAATCGATATTTGTGCTCCATTGTGTAATACCAGCGCACTTCTCTGTGGTCTTTCAATACATTAACATACTAACTGAGCTTGAAAATGAAAATGTTCTGAATGCTTTAACCTGTTGGCTGCAATTGTTTTTTAACCCCTTAATGACAAGTGACGTACCAGGTACGTCCTGCAAAAACTTGCAGTTAGTGACAATGGACGTACCTGGTACGTCACTTGTCTAAGAGAGTGCTGGAAGCGATCGCAATCGCTTCCAGCAGCTCTCAGGGTATTGCAGTGATGCCTCGATATTGAGGCATCCTGCAATACCCTTAGAAAGCATCCGATGCAGAGAGAGCCACTCTGTGGCCCTCTCTGCACCGGTAGCGATGCGGCCGGTTCGTTGGTGGGTGGGAGCGCAACAGGGAGGCGGGTGGGCGGCCCATCGCTACCCGGCATCCGGCTCCTGTTAGTGCAATGTGCACGCCGGGTGCCGGGAGCGTGCGGGTGCGCGCGCACGCCCGCGATCACCTAAACACACTGACACCAATGAGTGGGAAGAGGGGGGGGAATATATATATATGAGGATCTGGGAGGGGGAGGGGGTTGGGGTATTGTGGGGGGCTGCTACACTACAGAAAAAAATAAATTAGAAATAAAAAATAATAATTAAAAACACTTTTTTGGGGGGCAAATTGGGTACTGGCAGACAGCTGCCAGTACCCAAGATGGCGGCAATTAGGTAGGGGAGAGGGTTAGATTGCTGGGGGGGGGGGATCATGGAGGTTGGGGCTAAGGCAGGAGTCCATCACAGCTAAAACATTTTATTTTTTTTTATTAAAAAAAATAAAAACTCCTTTTATTTAGTACTGGCAGACTTTCTGCCAGTACTTAAGATGGCGGGGACAATTGTGGGGTGGGGGAGGGAAGAGAACTGTTTGGGAGGGATCAGGGGGTGGGATGTGTCAGGTGGGAGGCTGATCTCTACCCTAAAGCTAAAATTAACCCTGCAAGCTCCCTACAAGCTACCTAATTTAACCCCTTAACTGCTGGGCATAATTTACGTGTGGTGCGCAGCAGCATTTAGCGGCCTTCTACTTACCAAAAAGCAACCACAAAGCCATATAAGTCTGCTATTTCTGAACAAAGGGGATCCCAAAGAAGCATTTACAACCATTTGTGCCTTAATTGCAGAAGCTGTTTGTAAATAATTTCAGTGGGAAACCTAAAGTTTGTGACAAAATTTGTGAAAAAGTGAACTTTTTTTTTTATTTGATGACATTTGGCGGTGAAATGGTGGCATGAAATATACCAAAATGGGCCTAGATCAATACTTTGGGTTGTCTTCTAAAAAAAAATATATACATGTCAAGGGATATTCAGGTATTCCTGACAGATATCAGGGTTCCAATGTAACTAGCGCTAATTTTGAAAAAAAGTTGTTTGGAAATAGCAAAGTGCTACTTGTATTTATGGCCCTATAACTTGCAAAAAAAGTAAAGAACATGTAAACATTGGGTATTTCTAAACTCAGGACAAAATTTAGAAACTATTTAGCATAGGTGTTTTTTGGTGATTGTAGATGTGTAACAGATTTTGGGGGTCAAAGTTAGAAAAAGTGTGTTTTTTTCAATTTTTTCCTCATATTTTATATTTTTTTTTATAGGAAATTATAAGATATGATGAAAATAATGGTATCCTTAGAAAGTCCATTTAATGGCGAGAAAAACGGTATATAATATGTATGGGTACAGTAAATGAGTAAGAGGAAAATTACAGCTAAACACAAACACTGCAGAAATGTAAAAATAGCCATTGTCATTAAGGGTAAGAAAATTGAAAAATGGTCCGGTCATTAAGGGGTTAAAGTTATGTTAAATCATAGCTTTTGTGAAACGCTAGGATTTACCATTGGAACAAATTTTGTCACATTTAGATTTCCTGTTATATAATTTAAATAATTCAAATGGTTTACATATTGCAGCCCTTCTAATGAATTGAAATTGCTTACAAAATAAAACCAGAAATGTGGCCAATTGTTTTTTAGTTATTTCATGTAAATTAATAAAAATGCTTGATTATAATATACCTTTAAGATGTATTTTGTTACTTCCTGATCATGCACACCACACATCTCTACAGTCACAATATAGGTTTAGTTTTTAGGAAAATGTATCAATAAAAAATGGTATCTGATATTTGCGTAATAATATAAAAAAAAATCTAAGTGTAAGGTATGTTCTTTTCTGAGGTATTTACACAAATAGAGATCTTTTGCCCTGTACACTGTTCACTTTACTGTTCTTGATTGCTTCATCACATTTTCCTAACTTTCCAAATGAGTTTTTTTTACAGGAATGCCCTGTTAAAAGATTGTTATTTCTTGCCTAAAAATGTAGTACATGAAAAAATATTTCTTTCCTAAGATATGGAGAGTCCACAACGTCATTCAATTACTAGTGGGAATATCACTCCTGGCCAGCAGGAGGAGGCAAAGAGCACCACAGCAAAGCTGTTAAATGGCACTCCCCTACCCATAATCCGCCGTCATTCTGTTTGCCTCTGTCAATGGAGGAGGTGAAGTCTGGTGTCTGAAGAAATTAATTCATTTTTCGGGTACTTTTCCCTGCAAGCAAGGACTTGGGCTTAGCTGAGTCCACGTCAATCTCTTCAGTAGAGTAGTGGTGGCTTTTAAGCAGTTAGGAAGTTGTGAGGTAGTCCTTGCTTTGTTTCCTAACACATTGCTGCCCATGGTAAAGAAAGCCAGAGTTAGTTACTCTGTTCTTTCTTTTTCTACAGGTCTCTGTAAGGAGTATGTGTCCTTTCACGCCTTGTATGCTGTCTTCCTGACGGACAGCTAGTCTGCAGGTAAGTGCTTTTGTCTTCTAGGTTTTGGAGACTTGCAATTCAGAAGAATATTTCATATACAGTAGATGGGGACATTTTTAAAATCCTTTATGCAGGATTCTCTTTGGCAGTGGGCAGGCACATTATGTATGTTGAGACTATGGGGAATATTTATCAAGCTCCGCTGCTTCATAACTTGTCTGCCTGCTCTGAGGCGGTGGTCAGAAATCAACCCGATCGAATACAATCGGGTTGATTGACACCCCCCAGCTAGTAGCTGATTGGCTGCGAATCTGCAGGGGGCGGCATTGCACCAGCAGTTCACAAGAACTGCTGGTGCAATGATAAATGCCAACAGCATATGCTGTCGGCATTTATCGATGTGCAGCAGACATGATACATTACTTCGTATCATGTCCGCTCGCACATTGATAGATATACTCCTAGGTGTTAATCTTCCCTTTATTGGAACATTTTTTCCTCTTTGGGCTAATCTTGTTGAAATACTTTATTAGTATGTGTGGGGCTTATGTTTTATACAGGGATTTATGTATAAACTTAAAATGTGGCAGTTGGTTTTCTTTGCTTGCTTAGCTAGAACAACCTAACTGACAGACTGCTTGAGCGTTTGTGTAAATTTAGCTCCGGTGTTGTAGGCAGAGGGAAATTAATGCTTTTTACTTGCTGCATAGTTTCCTCTCTCTGCCGGTCATGTGACTTCAGTCTCTTCAGTGTCGATCTACTATACAATCGTTTTAGAGACTTCTGGCAGCCAAATTGTGAATAAGTGTTAAGGTAAGGCACCTCAGCCTGTCTGAGGTGTAGGGGGCCTGATTGGTTTATTATTTTAAAGATTTTTTGCATAACGTTAAGCGGCTGTGGTATTAAAAATACTTAAAGTGACAGTGTATTTAAAAATGTGGGGAATTTTTTATTTAGTATTATGGACATGGAAGACTCTGTGTCTTTTGACAAATGCTTGTTATATTTTGCCTATGCAATTCTGTGCTGCATGCTTAGCTAGAACACTTCAATTTAAAGATAAATTGTTGCCCGCTGAGCCCAATGTCTCTTAGGATGATGCTGTTCAGACAATGCCACAGCTTTCTCCTCAAACGTCCCAAGCCTCTATGGCGTCACATACAGTGCCCTGCAGTTCCTCTCAGCCTCCTGGAGGAGTTTATTTGCCTGCAGATTTTGCTGCACAGGTATCTTCTGCGGTATCTGTGGCATTATCTGCTTTTCCTATGCTTGGAAAACGCAAGAGGAAAATTAGACATTTAGATAGTAAGGTTTCTGTTCCACCTACTGCTTTGCAGGTTGCCCTCCCTCATCTGATGAAGAGGATAATTCAGTAGCCTCTGAGGGTGAAATCTCAGATTCGGACAGTATTATTCCTTCAGCTGATACTGAAGAAGTAAACTTCAGATTTAAGCTTGAACACCTTTGTGTACTGTTAAAGGAGGTATTGGCTACTTTGGACGACTCTGATACTTCTGTTGTTGTCAACCCTAAGAAGTCTAGTAAACTTAATAAATACTATGATGTTCCTTCCTCTGTCCCAGACCGTGTGATGGAGATTATTTCACAGGAATGGGAGAAGCCAGGGATTCATTTCTCCCCGTCTCCCGTAATTAAAAAGATGTTTCCTGTTGCTGACTCCATTAAAGATTCTTAGCACACCTTGCCTAAAGTAGAAGGGGCTATTTCTACTCTGGCTAAGAGAACTATGATCCCTATAAAGGATAGCTGCTCCTTTAAGGATCCCATGGACAAAAAGCTGGAAGCTTATTTGAAGAAGATGTATATTCATCAAGGTCTTCAATGGCAACCAGCAGTTTGTATTGCCACCGTAGCAAGTGCGGCATGTTATTGGTACAACGCCTTGTCTGAATCAATTTTAGTAGAGACTCCGTTGGAGGAGGTACAAGATAGGATTAAGGCTCTCAAACTAGCCAATTCTTTATTTCTGATGCTAACATGCAAGTTATTAGACTGGGAGCCAAGATGTCTGGCTTTACTGTCCTAGCCCGCAGGGCATTGTGGCTAATGATGTTACCTCTAAGTCCAAGCTTCTGTCGCTTCCTTACAAGGGTAAGACCTTGTTCGAACCTGGTCTGGCAGAAATAGTTTCTGATATTACGGGTGGAAAAGGGTCTTTTCTACCGCAAGACAAGCAGAACAGACTCAACGGACGTCAAAGTAATTTGCATTCCTTTCATAACTTCAAAGGTCAAAAGTCTTCCTCTCCCTCTTCCAAGAAGGAGCAGCCCAAGTCTTCTTGGAAGCCCAATCAGTCTTGGAATAAGGGGAAGCAATCAAAGAAACCATCAGCTGAGTCTAAGTCAGCATGAAGGGTAGGCCCCTGGTCCAGGATTGGATCAAGATGGGGGCAGACTTTCCCTGTTTTGCCAAGCATGGAGACGAGATGCCCCAGATCTTTGGGCTGTGGACATAGTATCTCATTGTTACAAAATAGAATTCAAAACTTTCCCTCCCAGGGGCGGATTCCACCTCTAAAAATTATCTGCAGACCAGGTAAAAAGAGAGGCATTTTTGAACTGCGTTCAGGACCTTTCCTCCCTGGGAGTGATTGTTCCAGTTCCAGTAAGGGAACAGGGTCTTGGATTCTATTCAAATCTGTTCATGGTGCCCAAAAAAGAGGCAACTTTTCAACCCATTTTTTACCTAAAGTGCCTCAACAAGTTTCTAAGGGTACCGTCCTTCAAAATGAAAACCATTTGTACCATTCTTCCTTTGGTCCAAGAGGGTCACTTCATGACGACGATAGACCTGAAGGACATGTATCTTCATGTTCCCATGCACAGGGATCATCACAAATTCCTGAAATTCGCCTTTCAAGACAAATACTTTCAGTTTGTGGCTCTTCCGTTTGGTCTTGCCACAGCTCCTAGAATTTTCTGAAAGGTTCTGGGGGTTCTCTTAGCATTCCTGGAAGACATATTGGTTCAGGCATCATCTTTTCAACAAGCAAACGCTCATACCAAGATCTTGTTGTCTTTTCTACATTCCCATGGTTGGAAAGTGAATCTGGAAAAGAGTTCCCTTGTTCCAGCTACAAGGGTGGTTTTTATAGGGACCATAATAGATTACCTATCTATGAAAAAATTTCTGACGGAGGTAAAAAAATCCAGAATTCTCTCCTCTTGCCTCTCTCTACAGTCTACTGTTTGGCCATCAGTGGCTCTATGTATGGATGTAATTGGTCTGATGGTTGCTTCCATGGACATCATTCCCTTTGCTCTATTCCCTTTGAGAGATCTGCAATTATGCATGATCAGACAATGGAATGGAGACCATTTGGATCTGTCTCAGAGGATAGATCTAGACCAGTCAACAAGAGACTCTCTCCCGTGGTGGCTTTCTCAGGACCATCTGTCTCAGGGCACATGCTTCCAGAGACCATCCTGGGTGATTGTGACCATGGACGCCAGCCTGCTAGGCTGGGGAGCAGTCTGGGACTCCTTAAAGGCACATGGACTATGCACTCGGAAAGGAGTTTGCTCTCCCCATAAAGATCTTGGAATTGAGAGTGATTTACAATGCTCTCATGGCTTGGACTCAATTGTCCTTAGCCTGGTTTATCAGGTCTCAGTCGGACAACATCACCTCAGTGGCTTACATCAACCACCAAGGAGGAACTCTGAGTTCCTTAGCCATGAAGGAGGTGGCACAGATTATTCAGTGGGCGGAAGCTCACAATTGTTGTCTATCTGCCATCCACATTCCTGGAGTGCACAACTGGGAAGTGGATTTCCTGAGCAGACAGACATTTCACCTTGGGGAGTTGGCTCTCCATCCAGAGCTGTTCTCCAGGTTAATCCTCAAATGGGGGGTGACGGAGTTGGATCTGATGGCATCTATGCAGAATGCCAAGCTTCCAATGTACGGTTCAAGGTCAAGAGATCCTCAGGCCACTCTGATAGATGTTCTGGTGGTTCCTTGGGATTTCGGTCTAGCATACCTGTTTCCTCCATTTGCACTCCTTCCACAAGTTATTGCTTGTATCAAACAGGAGAGAGCATCAGTAATTCTAATAGCTCCTGCAGGATCTGGTATGCAGACCTAGTGAAGATGTCATCTTGGCCACCTTGGAGGTTGCCGTTGAGGAAGGACCTTCTAACTCAGGGTCCATTCCTCCATCCAAATCTTGTTTCTCTGAAGCTGACTGCTTGGAGATTGAACACTTAGTTCTGTCTAAGCGTAGATTTTTTGAGTTGGTCATTGAGACCATGATCCAGGCTCGCAAGCCTGTTACTCAAAAAATTTACCATAAGGTATGGCGTAAATATCTTTATTGGTGTGAATCTAAGGGCTACTCTTGGAGTAGGGTCAGGATTCCTAGAATGTTGTCTTTTCTCTAGGAAGGTCTGGAGAAAGGGTTGTCAGTCAGTTCTCTGAAGGGTCAGATTTCTGCATTATCTATTTTGTTACACAAGCGTCTGGCGGAATTACCCAATGTTCAATCTTTTTGTCAGGCCCCGGTCAGAATCAGATTCTTAAAGTTTTGCAGCAGGCTCCGTTTGAGCCAAAGCATTCCATAGATATTAAGTTGCTATCTCTTCTGCTTGGCGAGTTTCGGAACTCTCGGCTTTGCAGTGTGATTCGCCTTACCTTATCTTTCATGCGGATAGGGCAGTTCTTCTTACTAAATTGGGGTTTCTTCCTAAAGTGGTTTCAGACAGAAATATTAATCAGGAAATTGTTGTTCCTTCTCTCTGTCCCAATCCTTCTTCTCATAAAGAACGTCTGTTGCACAACTTGGATGTTGTGCGTGCTCTAAAATTCTACCTACAGGCGACTAAGGATTTTCGCCAGTCTTCTGCCCTGTTTGTTTGTTCCTCAGGAAAGCGTAAGGGTCAAATGGCTACTGATACTTCTCTTTCCCTCTGGTTGAGAAGTATTTTTCATTTTGCTTATAAGACTGCTGGACAGCAGCCTCCTGAGAGAATTGCAGCTCATTCCACGAGGACTGTCTCCTCTTCTTGGGCTTTTAAAAATGGAGCTTCTGTGGAACAGATTTGCAATGCTGCAACTTGGTCCTCTCTGCATATTTTTATCCAAATTTTCCAAATTTTATACTTTTGCCTCGGCTGAGGCCTCTTTTAGGAAAAAGGTTCTTCAAGCGGTGGTGCCTTCTGTTTAGGTCTGCCTGTCTTGTTCTCCCTCCCTGTTCATTCTGTGTCCTCTAGCTTGGGTAATGGTTCCCACTAGTAATTGAATGACGTTGTAGACTCTCCATATCTTAGGAAAGAAAAAAATGTATGCTTACCTGATAAATTTCTTTCTTTTCGGATATGGAGAGTCCACAACCCCACCCTTTAGTTAAACACCTCTACACCTTTGTGTTATTCTTTTTCCATTTCCATTCAGTCGAATGACTGGGGATTATGGGTAGGGGAGTGACACTTAAAGGGGCATGATACCCAAATGAAACACTTGAAAGTGATGCAGCATAGCTGTAAAAAGCTGACTAGAAAATATCACCTGAACATCTCTATGTAAAAAAGAAAGATATTTTATCTCAAAAGTTCCTTAGTAGCCACATCCCATTGTAAAGTACTTCTAAGCAGCAAATCAGTATGCCTGTCCTGGGACAGCTAAGGGAGTGAGCTTCGTGAACACTCATCTTATTTCCCTTTTCAGTTTAAGAAAGTTTTCTATGAAATCTCATGAGAGTTAAGTCAAATCTCATGAGATCACAGTAAAAGAGTTCATGACCTCAGCACTGTTGATGCTGATTGGCTGCTGTTCATTTCTTCATTTTTTTTAATGTATTTTTTACCTGTAGCTGGGCAGCAGCTGAGTATAACTTTTACACAGAACGTACTCTGCTGAGCTGAGGAGATTGTGAGGTAAAATATCTTCCTTTTTAACATAGAGCTGCTCAGGTGATATTTTCCTGTCAGCTTTTTACAGTTATACTGCATCAGTTTTAAGTGATTTAGCATATGAGTTTTATGTCCCTTTAACAGCTTTGCTGTGGTGCTCTTTGCCTCCTCCTGCCAGGAGTGATACTCCCACTTGTAATTGAATGACGTTCTGGACTCTTCATATCCGGAAAGAAATTTATCAGGTAAGCATGAATTTTGTTATCTCATAGGGACATGAAACACATTTTTTTTCTTTCATTATTCAGATAGAGCATGTAATTTTAAACAACTTATTAATTGAACTCTATAATCATTTTTTGGGTTTCCTTAGTTAAAAAAAAGCTCAGAAGTGTGAACGTGGCTGGAGCACTATATGGAAGCAGTTTTGCAAGAATCTTATCCATTTGAAAGAGTGCTCCAGATGCCAACCTAGGTATCACTTCAATGAAAAATACTATTGCAACAAAGCAAATTTGATAATAGAAGTAAATTGGAAAGTTTTTTTTTTTTAAATTATATGTTCTGTCTCAATCACAAAAGAAAGTGTTTATGTGTCATATCCCTTTAAAAAAGCAAAACAAATCATGGTTCCCTATTTGAATAGGGTAGTAAATCAACTGCCACATTATTGGTGGCAGTGTTTAAACTTGTTTAGTAAAATGTACTTTTTATCACAGTTACTTAAAACCTTGTTTCCTTGGATGTTACTGGAATGCTAAAACAGGACAGGAGCCTGCCCCATTTTAGTACTAAAACAACCATTTAAGACAGCTGTATGCATTAAATGGTTGTGTTACGATTTACTCAGCTGCAGTACCCTGTGTGTTTACCGAAAGCTTCCAAAAAAATATGCCTCAATCAGCACAATTTGGGAACTACTAAAGCAAAGACATCCAGGAATACGACTGCTGAAGAAATATAAAACGCTTCAGGGAAAGAATGCCTATACAATTGTACATGTTATATGGCTGAGCTAAACCAAACAAGTCAGCTATACAAAAACTACTAAAAACCATGCAAAATATACTCTTTTTGTTCTTCTTCCAGTATATCAATATGGTGAATTTTGTTTATATATAAAACAATTAACTGCAAATTATATATATATATATATATATATATATATATATATATATATATATATATATATATATATATATATATATATATATATTTCTAGTATAATTAATGAAACTATATATGATTATGATATATTACTTTTTTAAATGTACAAAATGCCTTACAACACTAACTAAGGACAGATGTTTTTCCACAAGTTCTGTTCTTAAAGGGACATAATACTCATATGCTAAATCACTTGAAACTGATGCAGTATAACTGTAAAAAGCTGACAGGAAAATATCACCTGAGCATCTCTATGTAAAAAAGGAAGATATTTTACCTCACAATCTCCTCAGCTCAGCAGAGTAAGTTCTGTGTAAAAAGTTATACTCAGCTGCTTCCAGCTGCAGGTAAACAAATTTAAAAAAATGAAGAAATGAACAGCAGCCAATCAGCATCAGCAGTGCTGAGGTCATGAACTCTTACTGTGATCTCATGAGATTTGACTTAACTCTCATGAGATTTCATAGTAAGCTTCCTTTACCTGATTGGTGAAATAATATGAGAGTGCACGATGCTAGTCCCTTCAGATGTCCCAGGACAAACACACTAAAATGCTGCTTAGAAATCCTTTACAATGGGAGGTGGCTACTGAGGAACTTTTGAGGTAAAATATCTTTCTTTTTTACATAGAGATGTTCAGGTGATATTTTCTAATCAGCTTTTTACAGCTATGCTGCATCACTTTCAAGTGTTTAAACATTTGGGTATTATGGCCCTTTAAATGATACAGTTTTGGCATTTTTGCTCACTATTGGTTTCACCATAATTATTCTCTCTTTTGTTGAGTGTACCCATACATATTATCAACCATTTTTAATAGACAAAAAGGCCTTTCTTGTGATGCCCAATATGGATATATAAAATAACAAAAAATATAAATTTAATACTGAAAAAGTGTTTTGGGAGTTTTTTTTTATAACCATTTCTAATTTTCTATATAACTAGTGTAACTAAAACAAATGACCTCCAAATACATTCATTATGCTGTTTTAATTTTAAGCACACCTCATATATCTAGGTTTCCAAGTAATTAATAGCTTAAATAGGCCAACAATGGCTGTATTGGTTTAATGCTAAATTGTGCTATGCTTGGACTGTAAATAGTGGATAACCATTTCAAAACTGGTACACAAGTATATATTTATAGAATTTAGACACCCCAGGGTTATTACCTAGAGCTTTTTGACTCTTTGCTAAAGTGTTTTGAAACTTTAATGAAATCAAATATATTTAAAAAAAATAGAAATATACTTTATTAAATAAATGTAATTTTTTTTTTTACTGAACAGAAGGGGATGGGCCAAGACAAAACTTTAACAAACAATAGCTTGTCATTTTTGTCATGTGATCACTGTGACACGCTGTCACAGGGTGATCACATGATCATGGGCCACATTTTTTGGGCTTCACTGGACTGCCTAACACCTGAGGAATCCAGAGCGTGTCCACTGAAACTGATACCAGCATGCATTGCAGCATGGTGGTATCTAGTAGAGATGTGCAGCCAAGAAATTTTCGTTTCAGATTAAATGTTCTTTCCGAATATTCGTTTTCCCAAATATTCAGTGGCTGCCATATTTGGTATTTGTTTCTTTTACCATGAAACGAATACTGCATTTTAGTTAAACAAATTTAAATGTTTTAAAGCTACAATTGGAAAGTTCAATACTTACCTCAACGCACTCTGTAGCAATAGCTAACCCGATCCTCTTCTTGATTGTCCCGGCAGTGCTTACAGCAGGCTATACGCTCTTGATTCCCAGGACCTGCATTAACTGTAGTGCAGGTCCTAGGAGTCCCCCGTGCTTAGCCTCTTGTTAGCGAAGCTGGGGCTCTGGCAAGAAGAGGAATGGGTTAGCATGCTCTCCAGAGCGCATTAAGATAAGTATTAACCCCTAAAAAAAAGGAAACAAATAAATACAGATGATTTTCATTTTTTTTTTGTTTTCTTTCATTTTCTTTGCACATTCACTTGGATTGTCATTTCGTTTAAAACAAAAGGAAAAGACGATTTTCGTGACAAAACTAATGCACATCCCTAGAATCTAGGCTGCATTTAAAGTATACAATCACTGTGACTGACTGTCACAGTAATTGTATATACAGTAACAGTCAAATTTGAATGTTAATGCACTGTTGCCAAATACCTCACATGAAGGTGTCCAGCAATAGCATTAGAGACACAGCTGCCAGACTGCCACTAACAGAGCACAGGACACAGCTGCCAGACTGCCACTAACAGAGCACAGGACACAGCTGCCAGACTGCCACTAACAGAGCACAGGACACAGCTGCCAGACTGCCACTAACAGAGCACAGGACACAGCTGCCAGACTGCCGCTAACAGAGAACAGGACATAGCTGCCAGACTGCCACTAACAGAGCACAGGACACAGCTGCCAGACTGCCACTAACAGAGCACAGGACACAGCTGCCAGACTGCCACTAACAGAGCACAGGACACAGCTGCCAGACTGCCGCTAACAGAGCACAGGCATAGTTGCCAACAGTCCCTGATTTCCAGGGACAGTCCCTGGATTTTGTTGTATGTCCCTGGATTTTTTTTGTCCCTGGAAATGTCCCTGAAAATCTCTTTTGCACAACATTTGTTGTTTTTGTGTGTGTGTGTGTGTATATATATATATATATATATATATATATATATATATATATATATATATATATATATATATATACACACATACATATATGATAGATAGAGGATAAAACGATATAGTGTATTATTTAAATATAATTAATTCCTAATGGAATATTATTATTATTGAATGGGTTCACATATTATTTGTCTTTCTAATTTTGATGCTGTGTTGTAAAAATAACCATATGCCCAGAATGTGTTCCAGAGACTGGGTAGGTGTAAGAGCTTGGTGCTGTAATCTGTATAATAAACTATGGATAAGTCTAAATTATACTATTACTTTCAAATGGGTGTGTTTTGATTGCAGAACTGAGTTAGCGGAGCAGTTGAACAGTAGGTCGTCAATACTCCAGTAACCCGCTTGCTTGCTCTGCTGCAAAGTGTCCCTGGAAATTTTTTTGAAATGTTGGCAACTATGCACAGGACACAGCTGCCAGACTGCCACTAACAGAGCACAGGACACAGCTGCCAGACTGCCACTAACAGAGCACAGGACAAACAGAGCACAGGACACAGCTGCCAGACTGCCACTAACAGAGCACAGGACACAGCTGCCAGACTGCCACTAGCAGAGCACAGGACACAGCTGCCAGACTGCCACTAACAGAGCACAGGACACAGCTGCCAGACTGCAACTAACAGAGCATAGGACACAGCTGCCAGACTGCCACTAGCAGAGTACAGTCTAATTAAATAAAGCATTAAAAGAAAATAAAGTGTTTAATTAACATGTATTATCAATTTTGCTGCTTAAGGTCCTAAAAATGATGTTAAAGTTTGAAGTCCTCTGACTTCATGAGAATACATTCGTAATACCCAGTAGCTACAGAACAAGGCTTTTTTTCCCACACTCCCTAAATAGTGTTTACAGACAGCCCTCCTGCTGAAGCGGTCTGTGTAATGTGCTTTGTTGTGCAGTACTATGTTCAAAGGCAGAAACAATGCAGATATACAAAGAAACTGCAGAACTCCACTTCCCTTTCCCCCTCCCGGTTACCACAGATCTCTTCCAGTCTCTGCACAACCTAATTAAATGCCGTGGTAACCGGGAGGGATAAGGGAAGTGGAATTCCTGCAGCGTTAGAACGGACAGAAGGGAAAATATGCTGCTGAGTTTAGCAGCTTCTGTGTATATCTGCTGATTTCACACAGACAGAAAGGGTTCTGCTGAAATGGGGGCACCTTCACATCCTTTGCCTTGTAAGGTCCATCCACTTCCCTTCCCCCTCCCGGTTACCACGGCATTGCAGAGACAGGAGGAGATCTGTGGTAACCGGGAGGGGGGAAGGGAAGTGGAATTCCTGCAGAGATAGAACGGACAGAAGGGAAAATAAGCTGTTGAGTTTAGCAGCTTCTGTGTATATCTGCATAGTTTTTGCCTTTAAACATAGTACTGCACAACAAACAAACATAAGGAAGTTGTAAAGTCCCATCTACCAATCAAACATACAGACTTCAGTGTGCAGTGTTATATCTCGGCGTTATATATAGTCAGCCCTATGCAGTTTCAGTGTCAGCAGCGGAAAGAAAACTTATGCTTGTAACTATGAAACAAGCCGTTCCACTCACCCCGCTCTTCATACGGTCGCCTCCACTCGTCCCTCAATTCAGGAATTGAGCGCCCACTTTGGGTTCCAAGTCTTACCTGGTGATGAACTCTTGTCCTCCACTCGCTGTCACCTCCATATATGCGGATACTGCTTAAACCGGGTGATCTTTGGCTGTTCTGATTTCCTTTCCGGTTTAGCACTGCACACTATCCACGTAGCCACTCTAGGAAGGACTGGGGTCCTGTAACAAACTCCTCCCTGTTTGCAAAGTAGGCATCAAATACAAAGGAAGATGGATCCCGGTCCAGTGAATAAAAGGTCATTTTTTTATTTCTTGATTTTCGGGTAAAAGCAATTTTTTCCACAAACGGAATACATGAGACACACAATAATAAATGAGAGTAGCAGAGAGGTTCGGTCTTACGCGTTTCGGCAGATCTTGACCGCCTTACTCATACACCATACCGGAACCTCTCCTGCCTGACAATTAATACCTTTTTACAGATGCACACCCATTAGTTTCTACTCCAATCGATAGTGGGTAAATGGGAGATTCTAGACAGGGTTAATTCCATTTCATCACATTGATTGACAGTTCCTATTTCACATTTCACACTTTAGCAAGCTAGAGAGTTTTTTCTTCATATTACAGTTTCACTTGGACAAATAAAAATCTTTACTATTATATACGTAAATAAACTGATATGTCTATTGATCACAGATATCTGAATGGGTGTTAAGAGTTATGATTAGATTTTATATTTCTGCATGTAAACTCTTTATATTATTTTGCCATTACATTAGAGAGACACTTATAAATCCCTACTTAGTATGCATTTACATAGAGAAGTACACTTAGACAAATGTATCTATATATTATAGTTATACAGAAGAAAGGGATTAGATTACAAATTTTGTATTCATTTAATTTGTCAAAATTTAGCGGGTATATAGCTTTATGTTACCAGGTTGTTACACTCAGCAGTTTATAATATCGTGTTCAGAGTTAAATCCTTCTGGGACTAGTGTTTTAAACATGAAGATCCAATAAGCCTCTTGTTTTTTAAGGATGCTAAGCCTATCACCTCCTCTATGGGGTCTACATATGTGTTCTATTGCGGACCAACTAAATGTTTTTAAGTTTTGATCATGTTTTTCAATAAAATGGGCAGCTAGGGCAGAGCAGGAAACATCATTCTCAATATAGGAGATGTGTTCCCGAATACAGGTTCTTACATCCCTTGTTGTCATTCCAATATATTGTTTTTTGTGCTCTGTACATTCAACCAGATAGATAACATGATCTGTGGAGCATTTGATACAACCTCTCGTATTGTATTCTATTCCTGTTGTGTATGATTTGCATGTTTTTGTTACTTTAATATACCCACAGGCTCTACATCTTTTGCTTCCACACTTAAATGTACCATTAGTTTGAAGCCAGGTACTTCCAGTATTTTTTTCTTTCTTTTTTAGCTCGCTAGGTGACAAAATATTGGCTAGTGATTTACCCTTTTTATACACATATCTGCAGCCTTTCTCTATTTCAAATTTTAAAGCATTATTAGGGGTAGATATTTCTTAATAATGTCACAGATCTTAGTGTACTGATTTGAGTATTGGGTAATAAAAATTGGTCTCTCATCATCTCTGTTGTTTTTATGTTTGACCTGTAATAGATCCTTTCTTTCTATTTGGTTTACTTTCTCACCAATGCTGGCTATTTGGTTACAATTGTATCCTCTGGCTACCATTCTTTCTGTTAATTCAGATTTTGCTCTTTCATAACCTTCTTTCTGAGAACAGTTTCTTTTGGTGCAAATCATTTGACCTTTTATTATTCCCTTTATGACATGTTTTGGGTGATTACTTTTGGCGTGCAGTAGTGCATTTCCTGCTATCGGTTTCCTATACAGATCCGTTACCACTCTTTTATTTGGCCTATCTGCAGCCAAAACCAGGTCAAGGTAATTGATTTTATCTCTGTTCCAGTCAGAGGTAAATTTCATTCCCATTTTATTGCTGTTAAGATAAGTCAGAAACATATTTTTTCCTTTTTCATCTCCATCCCATACAAAGAGCAAATCGTCTATAAACCTCTTATATAGGAATATAGAGCCCTTGTATGGGTTGAGGTCATTGGTGATGAGATTCCGCTCTAGCCATCCCATAAAGAGATTTGCATATGAGGGCGCAAACCGCGCCCCCATTGCAGTCCCTTGTTTTTGCAAAAAGAATTCTCCCTCAAACATAAAATAATTATGTTCAAGGAGGAACTCAATGACTTCCAAGATATAGTTCTTAAAGTAGGAATCAAAGGTTGTATCCAGATCAAGGAAGTATTCAATAGCCTTTAAACCCAGTTTGTAGGGGATCGTTGAATACAACGACACAGCATCCACTGACAACCAGCTGAATGTATCCTTCCATTCAAATTCGTCAAAGATGTTTAAAACATGCTTTGTATCTTTGAGGTGGCTGTCTAAGTTCAGAACAATAGGTTGCAGAATTTCATCAATCCAGTTTGTCAAGGGCTCCAGTACAGAGTCTAGGCCAGATATGATAGGTCTCCCTTTTATATTTGATATCCCTTTGTGTGCCTTTGGGAGGAAAAATAGGTCTACAGGGAGCAGTGCTTAACATATCTTCCTATCCCCTAAATTACTTTGAAATAAAAGTGTTAAACTAAGACTTCCGGTGGGCGGCTCTACAAGATGGCTGCAAGCCTCAACAGCTCTGAAGAAAACTGCTTCTAACTCTAATATTGCGGCCACTTATCCACGCCATCTGCATCTCCCTTGACAGGCAAGTTGTCCGGGAATATTTGGCAGACAGAAGGAATCACAGCTCTTCTACCCCGGAACGTCATTTCAAAGAATAAAGCCATTGAGCACTGTGGCGGGAATATTACCGCCACACTGAATATACATACAACTAAGTTCCTGCCTATTAACAAAGTTCCTGTTTATTTACAATGGTTATCTTCGCCGCCAAAGAAGGCTATGCGGGCTCCTTCATTCTAGCGGGACTACAAACTCTGCTCTTGCCTAAGCTAGATAGGCTTTTACATTCCTGCGCTGACTTGTGCGCAATGCTGTCAACTGAGACACAATCTGGTCAACAGGAGAGGCCAGCCACTGAACCTACTACAACCGTCACATCCATGTTTCCTAATGACAGCCACAGGGCTCCACACCTATCAGCAACAATCTCCCCTGCTATATACCTAGTGGGGTCCGTTGCAGAATCGAAAACCAGATCAGAGGAGAGCCTGCCGACACCTCTGTTGACCCATCCACTGTTGATCTCAGCTCCAGAGCTTGATGTCCAAAAGATCTGGTCAGGTTGCGCCATAGAGCTGACTAGTTGTCTAAAGTACAGTTCGCCGCTCCCCCATATGGCTCATCTGCCTACTGCCTCGGCTTCAGCTACAGATCTTAGCCCAGGCTTTGAAAAAGAGGCTGCCTACAACCCCGTTTACTCTGTTGTTACTCCAGCTGAATCTTCTGATGTTCCGTGTAACATCACCACTGCGTTGGAGCACAGACATGATAGCTACAAATACATCGTGGATGAGAGTTCTGCAGAGTGGTGGAGGCAGTGTAAGAACCGCTTGGTTGTGGGTGTTGGCTGACTCTTACTCCTTTTTTATTCTTACACCGGGAACCAGCAGGAGAAAACTTAACTTTATGTCTTGCCGTCGCCTATATGCCTAAGGTTATGATACTGATCACGGGCAACATCTGATGGGTCAAGTGATGGGACTTGTGTACTTTTGATGCTTACAGATTGCGCTCTGGTCTTGGGTTTAAAAGTTATTTGCCTAATTTTCTTGTGTTTACACTTATGCCTTTCCTTTTCTACCCCCCGCTTGAGCAGAAATGTTTTGGTGTGCAGTTTTATTTTATCTCGCCTCTTATGCTATTTGCTTGCTTCACACTTAGTGGAACACTGCTCTGGGTGTTAAAGCCTGATACATCTGCTTTTCTCCTCAGCACTTAAACATAATAGTTATCTGCCGACACCTGTTTATCTTTTCTAGAAAGCACCGCAACTAGAGGGGATGCTTGAGATATAGAGCCATAACTTTCACTAATTATATCAGCAGTCCCAAATCTATACTGGTGACACTTGTATTTATATCATCCTGCTAACGCTTACAAAGTTCTAACAAAACTGCTCATTAATATCGTATCAGTGTTGGGCTGCACAGGTCACTACATTACTCACAGCAGCTGAACAAAACCAACCCATACACGAATGCTGCACGTTGCTGTTTTAAAGTTTCTGTGGGCTTAATCCTTGCCCTTGTTATCAAACATAAATGTCAACTCTATATTCTGTCTAAATGTATCAATATATTTAGTACGTTTTCCTATTGTATACCTGCAATTTTTCAAATGGCTTTTATTACAGACCCCTCCTGCTCTCATAGACCCCACATGGTTTATCAGCGAAATCTGTGTTGCTGACTAGGACTGCACAAATGCATGTTGTGTTATAAGTGCTATACTTTCTTAGTTGTGTGCCTACTGTCTTTACTGTTTTAAGTTGTGAGCATATACATCTCCTTTTTTCTATTAGCCCTTTGTAATACTATCTAGATTTGAGATTGGCAGCCATGCTAGGTGTGCTGCGTGCTACAGTATATTTTATTTTTTATTTTCTATGTCCCAACTTCTTGCAAAATGTGTGGATTGTTAATCTCTGAGGGCCTCTAGTGGCTACTCTGGTATTGCACCACACTTTCTTTAGCTCTGAGCTCCGATCATCTGACAGCAACTTATTGTGGGTTTCTGCTCAACCTAACACTGGTATAGAAGCAGGTATGTTTTAACATTCACTATGTATCTGCCTGATTTTTCTTTTTCCACTCTAATTTGATTGTTTATTGTTTGCCTTTTAAGCCTGCATTGTTTATTCCACGTTGTATATTGGTCTCAGGTGGGATGGTATAAGACAGATAATACCTTAGTTAACCTGCATTTTAATTTAAAAAAATGACCTTTCATGTTTATTTAACCATGCTGAGCACTTTTGCAATCCTTTCACTATAATTTATTTATTGGCTAAATGGCAATATTAGAGAAGGCAGTAGCCGTCTGTTTGCATCAGTGTTTCATAAAATAGTCAGAAGGACTTTGTTTACCAGCTGTGTCACCATAACTCAGATCAGCTACTTAAATTTGTGACACCCATATAAGTCTTTTACAGACCTCAATACAAATATGAGCACTGTATGCTACTATATCTGATAACATGACGTTGTTGTATATCGTATTGCATGAGCAATTTATATTATCTTAGACCCTTAATGCCTCCTCCCACCTCCGTAGAAACATTCTGATTTAGGCCGAAGATTCACGTAAAATAGTATTTGGCTAATGATACAGATCCTATCATTGTTTTCTATAACCCAGGTACATATGAAAACGGCTTGGCACCTTTGTATGCTACCCCATACCTCTTGGAACTCTGTTACTAGTGTTGATTGGGCAATGTGCACTATGCTATACGTACTGTGATTCTTGGCATATTTGTGGAGGGGACTACTTATTTTTTGTTTGTGTGATTGGATTTGTTTGTTTGTTTGGTTTGTGTGCCTGTATTTTAAGTTAGAATAGGTTTAAGTTGGTTGTGTTAGTTTACAAAAATAAAAACCCCAACAGTGTGGTACAAGTGAGTACAAACGCTAGATTTCTCTAAACCATATACGTCTTTTGCAGACTGCAATACAAATATGAACGCTGCATGCTATTATACCTGATAAAAATTGCGTTGTATATATACTGATTTATCAATTCTATACTCTCTTACCGCACCCTGCGTGGTGTGTCATTGAATTGTATCTTACCACTGTATCATCTGTTGGTTATAAATAAAATTTAAAAAAAAAGTGTTAAACTATGGCCTGGGTTTCTGTCCAAGCAGTGATTTCAATCTCTTTCAGACTGTTCTGGATGTGAATAAATTTATTAGACAACTGACTATCAAAAAATATTTCAAGACAACAGTGACTAGTGATAATCCCACTACATTTACACCAGAGCAGTCTGAAAGAGAGGGATCAGGGGGACATAGATTTAGGAAACAAAAAATGAATTTTTATCTTACCAGAGTTAGAGGTACCCAGCTGGAGCTCTTTCACAAAAGAGAACTAGAAGATCTAACAACTCTGAAAGAATCAGAGAAAGAGGTGTGCTCTAAACCTAATCTCAGTAAAAAAGAGAGGGAAGCACTGAAAAAAAAACTGAAGAGAATGATAAAATTGTTATCAAACGGTCTGACAAGGGCAACAGTATAGTTGTATGTGACAGAGATTGGTATATCAATGAGTCTTATAGACAACTGAATGATAATGAAGTATACACAAAATTAAACAGAAATCCAACTCAGAGAATTCAAGAGAAACTTTTATCTTTGTTGGATGATGGTTTAGAAAATGGATATATGGATAGAGCTACTCTTGACTCATTATATGTTGAAAATCCAAAAATACCCATTTTCTACCGTCTCCCAAAGACACACAAAGGGATATCAAATATAAAAGGGAGACCTATCATATCTGGCCTAGACTCTGTACTGGAGCCCTTGTCAAACTGGATTGATGAAATTCTGCAACCTATTGTTCTGAACTTAGACAGCCACCTCAAAGATAAAAAGCATGTTTTAAACATCTTTGACGAATTTGAATGGAAGGATACATTCAGCTGGTTGTCAGTGGATGTTGTGTCGTTGTATTCAACGATCCCCCACAAACTGGGTTTAAAGGCTATTGAATACTTCCTTGATCTGGATACAACCTTTGATTCCTACTTTAAGAACTATATCTTGGAAGTCATTGAGTTCCTCCTTGAACATAATTATTTTATGTTCGAGGGAGAATTATTTTTACAAAAACAAGGGACTGCAATGGGGGCGCGGTTTGCGCCCTCATATGCAAATCTCTTTATGGGATGGATAGAGCGAAATCTCATTACCAATGACCTCAACCCATAAAAGGGCTCTATATTCCTATATAAGAGGTTTATAGACGATTTGCTCTTTGTATGGGATGGAGATGAAAAAGGAAAAAATATGTTTCTGACTTATCTTAACAGCAATAAAATGGGAATGAAATTTACCTCTGACTGGAACAGAGATAAAATCAATTACCTTGACCTGGTTTTGGCTGCAGATAGGCCAAATAAAAGAGTGGTAACGGATCTGTATAGGAAACCGATAGCAGGAAATGCACTACTGCACGCCAAAAGTAATCACCCAAAACATGCCATAAAGGGAATAATAAAAGGTCAAATGATTCACACCAAAAGAAACTGTTCTCAGAAAGAAGGCTATGAAAGAGCAAAATCTGAATTAACAGAAAGAATGGTAGCCAGAGGATACAGTTGTAACCGAATAGCCAGCATTGGTGAGAAAGTAAACCAAATAGAAAGAAAGGATCTATTACAGGTCAAACATAAAAACAACAGAGATGATGAGAGACCAATTTTTATTACCCAATACTCAAATCAGTACACTAAGATCTGTGACATTATTAAGAAATATCTACCCCTAATAATGCTTTAAAATTTGAAATAGAGAAAGGCTGCAGATATGTGTATAAAAAGGGTAAATCACTAGCCAATATTTTGTCACCTAGCGAGCTAAAAAAGAAAGAAAAAAATACTGGAAGTACCTGGCTTCAAACTAATGGTACATTTAAGTGTGGAAGCAAAAGATGTAGAGCCTGTGGGTATATTAAAGTAACAAAAACATGCAAATCATACACAACAGGAATAGAATACAATACGAGAGGTTGTATCAAATGCTCCACAGATCATGTTATCTATCTGGTTGAATGTACAGAGCACAAAAAACAATATATTGGAATGACAACAAGGGATGTAAGGACCCATATTCGGGAACACATCTCCTATATTGAGAATGATGTTTCCTGCTCTGCCCTAGCTGCCCATTTTATTGAAGAACATGATCAAAACTTAAAAACATTTAGTTGGTCCACAATAGAACACATATGTAGACCCAATAGAGGAGGTGATAGGCTTAGCATCCTTAAAAAACAAGAGGCTTATTGGATCTTCATGTTTAAAACACTAGTCCCAGAAGGATTTAACTCTGAACACGATATTATAAACTGCTGAGTGTAACAACCTGGTAACATAAAGCTATATACCCGCTAAATTTTGACAAATTAAATGAATACAAAATTTGTAATCTAATCCCTTTCTTCTGTATAACTATAATATATAGATACATTTGTCTAAGTGTACTTCTCTATGTAAATGCATACTAAGTAGGGATTTATAAGTGTCTCTCTAATGTAATGGCAAAGTAATATAAAGAGTTTACATGCAGAAATATAAAATCTAATCATAACTCTTAACACCCATTCAGATATCTGTGATCAATAGACATATCAGTTTATTTACGTATATAATAGTAAAGATTTTTATTTTTCCAAGTGAAACTGTAATATGAAGAAAAAACTCTCTAGCTTGCTAAAGTTTGAAATGTGAAATAGGAACTGTCAATCAATGTGATCAAATAGAATTAACCCTGTCTAGAATCTACCATTTACCCACTAACGATTGGAGTATAAACTAATGAGTGTGCACCTGTAAAAAGGTATTAATTGTCAGGCAGGAGAGGTTCCGGCATGGTCTATGAGTAAGGCGGTCAAGATCTGCCGAAACGCGTAAGACCGAACCTCTCTGATACTCTCATTTATTATTGTTTGTCTCATTTATTACGTTTGTGGAAAAAATTGCTTTTACCCGAAAATCAAGAAATAAAGAAATAACCTTTTATTCACTGGACCGGGATCCTTCTTCCTTTGTATTTACTGCACAACAAATCACAATAGCACATTACACAGACCGCTCCAGCAGGAGGGCTGTCAGTAAACACTAGTTATGGAGTGTGGAAAAAAGCCTTGTTCTGTAGCTACTGGGTATTACGAACGTATTCTCATGAAGTCAGAGGACTCCAAACTTTAACATCATTTTTAGGACCTTAAACAGCAAAATTGATAATACATGTTAATTAAAAACTTTATTTTCTTTTAATGCTTTATTTAATTAGCCCATATTTTTTTGAGTGTATAATGTCCCTTTAAGGGGTAATGTATTTTATTATATGAACACATTGGCCTCTAGTTATCAAGCCGTCAACCTCAAATATGCTGGAATTCCGCAGCGTATTTGTGGCGAGGCTGATTCGCCTAAGTTATCAAGCCCTACACATCGGCAAAAGTAGAATTTAGTGACGTAAGCTTCGATCCGCCGGACTCAGTCTGACACAGATCGATTCTTACATCACTCCAGATGTTCCGCACACAAGTTCAGCACAATCTGACTACTTTTGCTAGTTATCAAAAAACTAGCAGGTACGCTCGGCACTTTTCCGGCCCAGCGTACCTGGTTTTCAATCCGCTGCCCTGGAGGCGGCGGATCCCATAGGAATCAATGGGAGTCTGACCATAGCGAAAGTTCATGTTCGCTGCTGCCCGACATCCCATTGATTCCTATGGGAGCTGTCTACACCTAACACCCTAACATGCACCCCGAGTCTAAACACCACTAGTCTGCCCCCTACACCGCTGCAACTAAATACATTTATTACCCCCTAAACCGCCGCTCCTGTAGCCCACCGCCACTCTAATAAACTGATTAACCCCTAAACTGCCGCTCCCGGACCCCGCCGCCACTTTAATATATATGTTAACCCCTAAACCACCGCTCCCGGACCCCGCCGCCACCTACATAATACCTATTAACCCCTATCCTGCCCCCCTACACCGCCGCCACTATAATAAATGTATTAACCCCTATCCTGCCCCCCCTACACCGCCGCCACTATAATAAATTTATTAACCCCTATCCTGCCCCCCCCTACACCGCCGCCACTATAATAAATTTATTAACCCCTATCTTGCCCCCCCTACACCGCCGCAACTATAATAAAATTATTAACCCCTAAACCTAAGTCTAACCCTAACCCTAACACCCCCCTAACTTAAATATTAATTAAATACATCTAAATATTATAGCTCTTATTAACTAAATTAATCCTATTTAAAAATAAATACTTACCTGTAAAATAAACCCTAAGATAGCTACAATATAAATAATAATTATATTGTATCTATTTTAGGATTTATTTTTATTTTACAGGCAAATTTCAATTTATTTTAACTAGGTACAATAGCTATTAAATAGTTAATAACTATTTAATAGCTACCTAGTTAAAATAAATAGACATTTACCTGTAAAATAAAAAACTAACCTAAGTTACAATTACACCTAACACTACACTATCATTAAATAAATTATTCCTATTTAAAACTAAATACTTACCTGTAAAATAAACCCTAAGATAGCTACAATGTAATTAATAATTACATTGTAGCTATTTTAGGATTTATATTTATTTTACAGGTAACTTTGTATTTAGTTTAGCTAGTTAGAATAGTTATTAAATAGTTATTAACTATTTAATAACTACCTAGCTAAAATAAATACAAAATTACCTGTAAAATAAATCCTAACCTAAGTTACAATTAAACCTAACACTACACTATCATTAAATTAATTAAATAAATTACCTACAAATAACTACAATTAAATACAATTAATAACTGTTCTGATCAGCCAATAGAATGCGAGCTCAATCTGATTGGCTGATTGGATCAGCCAATCCGATTGAACTTCAATCTGATTGGCTGATTTAATCAGCCAATCAGATTTTTCCTACCTTAATTCCGATTGGCTGATAGAATCCTATCAGCCAATCGGAATTCGAGGGACGCCATCTTGGATGACGTCACTTAAAGGAACCGTCATTCGTCATTTAGTCGTCGGTGGAAGAAGATGGCTCCGCGTCGGCTCGTCTGAAGATGGCTCCGCTCCGGATGGATGAAGATTGAAGACGCCGCCTGGATGTTGACTTCAATCGGATGGAAGACTTCTTCAGCGCCCCTTGGATGATGACTTCAATTGGATGGAAGACTTCTTCAGCGTCCCTTGGATGATGACTTCTGCCGCTCCGGATGTCTTCTTCTGTTCCATCGGTGGTCGGCTGGCTGAAGACGGCTAAAGGTAGGATGATCTTCAGGGGGTAATGTTAGGTTTATTTAAGGGGGGTTTGGGTTAGATTAGGGGTATGTGGGTGGTGGGTTTTAATGTTGGGGGGGTTGTATTTTTTTTTTACAGGCAAAAGAGCTGAATTCTTTGGGGCATGCCCCGCAAAAGGCCCTTTTAAGGGCTGGTAAGGTAATAGAGCTGTTAACTTTTTAATGTAGAATAGGGTAGTGCATTTTTTTATTTGGGGGGGCTTTGTTATTTTATTAGGGGGCTTAGATTAGGTGTAAGTAGCTTAAAATTGTTGTAATATTTTTGAAATGTTTGTAACTTATTGTTTTTATTTTTTGTAACTTAGTTTTTTTTATTTTTTGTACTTTAGTTAGTTTATTTAATTGTAGTTATTTGTAGGTAATTTATTTAATTAATGTAATGATAGTGTAGTGTTAGGTTTAATTGTAACTTAGGTTAGGATTTATTTTACAGGTAATTTTGTATTTCTTTTAGCTGGGTAGTTATTAAATAGTTAATAACTATTTAATAACTATTCTAACTAGCTAAAATAAATACAAAGTTACCTGTAAAATAAATATAAATCCTAAAATAGCTACAATGTAATTATTAATTACATTGTAGCTATCTTAGGGTTTATTTTACAGGTAAGTATTTTGTTTTAAATAGGATTAATTTATTTAATGATAGTGTAGTGTTAGGTGTAATTGTAACTTAGGTTAGTTTTTATTTTACAGGTAAATTTATCTTTATTTTAGCTAGGTAGCTATTAAATAGTTAATAACTATTTAATAGCTATTGTACCTAGTTAAAATAAATTGAAATTTGCCTGTAAAATAAAAATAAATCCTTAAATAGATACAATATAATTATTATTTATATTGTAGCTATATTAGGGTTTATTTTAAAGGTATTTAGTTTTAAATAGGATTAATTTAGTTAATAAGAGTTATAATATTTAGATGTATTTAATTAATATTTAAGTTAGGGGGGTGTTAGGGTTAGGGTTAGACTTAGGTTTAGGGGTTAATAATTTTATTATAGTTGCGGCGGTGTAGGGGGGGCAGGATAGGGGTTAATAAATTTATTATAGGTGGCGACGGTGTGGGGGGGGGCAGATTAGGGGTTAATACGTTTAATATAGGTGGTGGCAGGGTCCGGCGGTTTAGGGGTTAAACAATTTATTTAGTTGCGGCGGGGTATGGGATCGGCAGGATAGGGGTTAATACATTTATTATAGGTGGCGGCGGTATAGGGGGGCAGGATAGGGGTTAATAGGTATTATGTAGGTTGCGGCGGGGTCTGGAAGCGGCGGTTTAGGGGTTAATCAGTTTATTAGAGTGACGGTGGGCTCCGGGAGCGGCGGTTTAGGGGTTAATACATTTATAAGAGATGCGGCGGGGTCTAGGAGCGGCGGTTTAGGGGTTAATAACTTTATTTAGTTGCGGGGGGCTCCGGGGGCACCGGTATAGGGGGTAGAACAGTGTAGTTAGTGTGGGTGCTTAGTGACAGCTTGTCAATAAAGCTGTAAAAAAGCAGAAGAGCAGCAAGATCTGATGAGTGATAACTATCACAGTCCGCTGCTCATCGCCCCGTACTTGGTGCGCGGCTTTTTGACAGATTTATTGATAACTTTGGAGAGCGTATTCAGGTCCGCGGCGGCGATGGTAGGCGAGCTTAGGCGGGCGTATTGGGGCCGGCGATAGCAGGTAAGTAGACACGTTGATAACTAGAGGCCATTGTGATAACGTTTGTATAAATTACTTTTTGTTTCTAAATCCTTGTTACAATGGTGTTAACTATTATACTGAAAAATGTTTACATTAACAGATAACTAACTGCATAAATAGAAATTATACCTATGTACTGATGTTTCCCCTTAGGGACAGTTTGCCTTTCTGCTTCCTTTGATATGTATTTATCCATGCAATTCATTCATTTTAGAGTTTTAGTCTAGAAAGCACCAGGGGCGGATCTAACATTGCTGCAGCAGGTGCAGAGGCACCGGGCCCAAGTGATAGGGGGGCCCATTGCACCCATTCTATACATAGGGGTGATGTGCAGAATGTGCACAATTCTAATGCAGGGGAGCATTTTAATAATGCAGGTTGCAGGTCTATCTCTATCTATTTATCTATCTATCCTCAAAATAATTATACAGAGCAGCAGTTATATTATAAGATTTCTTACTATTGGGTTACCCTTGGGGTGCCGGAAAAAAATGAGCATCAGGGTCCTCTGTTGAATAGGTCCACTACAGGAGATAGCTCAAATCTGCATGTCGGATAGAGTGGGTGTGCTAAATCCCTCAGATAAAATACTTCTAAAGGGGAAGCACAATGAAATTAATGTTGGATATCGCTTGAGCACCAAGTAGTGGAGTTCTTTAAGTAGTGCTGTGCTATACTATTTTAATAAAAGTTAAATATAAAACACTTTATACATATAAAAATACCCACACATACACATACACATTTGACCCCTTCCCAGCACCCCCCATGTCATATATCATATCTTCCTTCCCTCTAAGGTTTGCACAGAGCGCATCTGTCTTGTAAAACGGCACACACACACTATGAGGATTGCATTTTTAATGTTTTGGGGGTGTTTTTGGTGGTAGCGGCAGTGGCAGTCCACATGTAGAGTGTGAGTTAACACAGGGAGTGCACTTGCACGCTAGCTATTTAGAGAGGCAGTGCCAGAGCCATGCTGCTTAAAAGTCACTAAGGGGGACAATCCTCAGATCTCAGTAAAAATCACTGGAGTACAAGTGCGAGACTGGGGATCTCCTAAGCACCTTTCTTAGACTGGAGCACATAGAAACAGGTAGGATTAAAATAGTATTGTGGAGTAAGAAGGGTGTTTATCATTAATTGTCTATTTTTGTAACTCTGTGCTCTGTCTGCACTGTGTGGGGTCCATTTATTAATGTGAGGACAGACATAGTCCGTTATAGCGGATCATCTCCGCCGCACATCGATAAATGCCGACAGCGCATTTCCGCCACCCCAGAGATGGCAGACAAGTTAAGGAGCAGCGGTCTTAGGACTGCTGCTTCTTAAATTACGTTTCAGCCGGAACTGAAGCGGAGTGGGTCGGAGCCGGAGGCAGCATCTACTGCTTCATAAATAGACCCCTGTAAGTATGTTTGCCTTGTGAGTCCTGTATCAATCTGGTCACCATAGTCATAAAAAAATTGCTATGGAGTTTTTCCGGGTCCACAGTGTCAATCTGACTGCAGACCCGGATATGCGCCACAGTTCTGTATTTTTTTTCAGCTGTCAGTGCTGTTTCCTTTTGTTGCCGGGTGTCTGACTGTCAGAGTAATAAAACAAAAACCTTTTTTTGCATTTTTTTGCATTTTATCTTATTCTCATAAGAAGCATCTAAGTATGTGAAGAGAAAGTTGTGTAAATGTAACTTTAAATTGATTCAAATGTATCACAAATTAACATTTTACTGTCTCTCATTAGCTGATAGGCACTTCCTACTATTGCTCAGCTCATTGGCTGATAGGTACTTCCTACTAATGTTCATTAGCTAATAGGTACTTCCTGTTAGTGCTAATAGGTTGATAGGTGCTTCCTGCAAACTCTTATTGAGCATTTGTAAAAAGCAGCAATAAGCCAATGAGTATGAGTAGGAAGTGCTCAATTGATATTGATAAATTAGTATAAATGTTAAAGGTTTTTACTTCATATTTTTCCAGGACAAAATGTCTACAAGTTTAAACGATGCCTATTCATGTGAATGATAGAAAATTTTGAGTACAAATTCCTTTTAAAGAAACTTTAAAATATTGTTTAATTTGTGGGGGTTGTCATTACGATCATTTTAAAAATATGCAAACAACTTTAACACAACCTTTCTTTATGCAAGAATTGTGTTTAACATTATTAAATAGAGCATTTAAAGGGACATGAAACCCAAAATTATTCTTTCATTATTCAGACAGAGAATACAATTTTAAAATTTTTTTTTTTTTTATCAATTTTGCTTTGTTCTCATGTTATTCTTTGTCAAAGAGGTATCTAGATACATGCTTGAAGCACTACATGACAGGAAATAGTGTTGTCATTTAGTGCTCCTGCTAATGTATAACATTGTTGCAAAACCGCGGACATATAATGCTGCAGAGACGTGCACACTCCTGAACTCACCTTCCTGCAACAAAGGATAACAAGAAAACCAAGAACATTTGATAATGGAAGTAAATTGGAAATTTCTTTAAAATGGTATGTTCTATCTAAATACTGAAAGAAAATTTTCGGGTTTAATGCCCCTTTAACATTCAATATATGTATGATATACTGTATATATATGTCTGCGTGCATGCCTGTGTTTTTTAACATCCCTTTAAATGTATCCAACAGTTATACATCACAAGACCCCAAGCAAATATCCTCTTAGGCATATACGTATATATGATCTGGTTTTTGCATCAGCATTGATAGCTCCATCAATACTTATGAAGTAATAAACGTTAATAATTACTGTTGTTCTTTAACCATACAGCTTCATCAGTGAGTTGTAAATCCCAATGTAAATAATTATTTCTAGCCTTAATGTACTTTACCAACATACAACACTGCAATGATTAAAAACAGTATATTTTTAGAACAAAATTGTGGTTGATTTTTCTCAGCGCTCCCTTTCTTTAGACCACCTTGACATGATTAGACTGGAGTAAATGAAACATTACAATCTCCGTTTGAAATTTAACATGTAGAGCAGCAATGTGCTTTGATGTGGGGATCTATATTTGATTAGCTTTTTAGGATTTATACTGTTAAGTCTTGAACAAAACTTTGAAAATATATTTCTAAATAATTATTTAATTTGATACAGATATTTTTTCTTTTCAACTTTATTTTCATTTGTCAGTCATTGGCTTCGGGATTGAAGATTTCTATCAAAAAGATAACAACACTTCCCTTTCCTAAGAAGCCAAGGTCACGCACATGAGTTGCATTCATGCTGAATAGCAAAAATCATCTGAGAACATCTATGCACTGCTGGAGATTATGTTGTATAAAATATGTTTAAGCTTTTTATGTGATTCTTTGGTGTAATAAAAAAATAAGCATTTCTTTCATGTAATTAGCAAGAGTCCATGAGCTAGTGACGTATGGGATATACATTCCTACCAGGAGGGGCAAAGTTTCCCAAACCTTAAAATGCCTATAAATACACCCCTCACCACACCCACAATTCAGTTTTACAAACTTTGGGCACTTTTTATTTGCCTTGACTCAGAATGTTCAACTTTCCTTATTTTTCAGACAGTCAGTTTCATATTTGGGATAATGCATTTTAATTTAACATTTTTTACCTTAAAATTTGACTTTTTCCCTGTGGGCTGTTAGGCTCGCGGGGGCTGAAAATGCTTCATTTTATTGCGTCATTCTTGGCGCGGACTTTTTTGGCGCAAAAATTCTATTTCCGTTTCCGACGTCATACGTGTCGCCGGAAGTTGCGTCATTCTTTGACGTTATTTTGCGCCAAAAGTGTCGGCGTTCCGGATGTGGCGTCATTTTTGGCGCTAAAAAGCATTTAGGCGCCAAATAATGTGGGCGTCTTATTTGGCGCGAAAAAATATGGGCGTCACTTTTGTCTCCACATTATTTAAGTCTCATTTTTTATTACTTCTGGTTGCTAGAAGCTTGTTCTTTGGCATTTTTTCCCATTCCTGAAACTGTCATTTAAGGAATTTGATCAATTTTGCTTTATATGTTGTTTTTTTCTTTTACATATTGCAAGATGTTCCACGTTGCAACTGAGTCAGAAGATACTTCAGGAAAATCACTGCACAGTGCTGGAGCTACCAAGCTAAGTGTATCTGCTATAAACTTTTGGTATCTGTTTCTCCAGCTGTTATTTGTATTGCATGTCATGTCAAACTTATTAATGCAGATAAAATTTCCTTTAGTACTGTTACATTACCTGTTGCTGTTCCGTCAACATCTAATTTTCAGAGTGTTCCTGATAACATAAGAGATTTTATTTTTTAAATCCATTAAGAAGGCTATGTCTGTTATTTCTCCTTCTAGTATACATAAAAGTCTTTTAAAACTTCTCTTTTTTCAGATGAATTTTTAAATGAACATCATCATTCTGATACTGATAATGGTTCTTCTGGTTCAGAGGTTTCTGTCTCAGAGGTTGATGCTGCTAAATCTTTGTATTTGTTCAAGATGGAATTTATTCGTTCTTTACTTAAAGAAGTGTTATTTGCATTAGAAATAGAGGATTCTGGTCCTCTTGATACTAAATGTAAACGTTTAAATAAGGTTTTTAAATCTCCTGTAGTTATTCCAGAAGTGTTTTATCTCCCTGATGCTATTTCTGAAGTAATTTCCAGGGAAGGGAATAATTTGGGTAATTTATTTACTCCTTCTAGACGTTTAAGCAAATTATATCCTGTGCCATCTGACAGATTAGAGTTTTTTGGGACAAAAATCCCTAAGGTTATGGGGCTGTCTCTACTCCTGCTAATGTACTACTATTCCTACGGCAGATAGTACTTCATTTAAGGATCCTTTAGATAGGAAAATTGAATCTTTTCTAAGAAAAGCTTACTTATGTTCAGGTAATCTTCTTAGACCTGCTATATTTTTAGCGGATGTTGCTGCAGCTTCAACTTTTTGGTTAGAAGCTTTAGTGCAACAAGTAACAGATCATAATTTTATAGCATTATTATTATTCTATAACATGCTAATAATTTTATTGGTGATACCATCTTTTGATATCATTAGAGTTGATGTCAGGTATATGTCTCTAGCTATTTTAGCTAGAAAAGCTTTATGGATTAAACTTGGAATGCTGACATGTCTTCTAAGTCAACTTTGCTTTCCCTTTCTTTCCAGGGTAAATAATCATTTTCGTTCCTTTCCTCACAAGGAACAAAAGCCTGATCCTTCATCCTCAGGAGCGGTATCAGTTTGGAAACTATTTCCAGTTTGGATTATATCCAAGCCTTATAGAAACCTATAGCCAGCTCCTAAGTACCTATGAAGGTGCGGCCCTTATTCCAGCTCAGCTGGTATGGGGCAGATTACGTTTTCTTCAAAGAAATTTGGATCAATTCCGTTCTTAATCTCTGGTTTCAGAAACGTTGTTTCAGAAAGGTACAGTATTGGCTTCAAGTTAAGGCCTCCTGCTAAGAGATTCTTTTCTTTCCCGTGTCCCAGTTAACACAGCAAAGGCTCAGCATTTCTGAAATGTGTTTCAGATCTAGAGTTGGCTGGAGTATTTATGCCAGTTCCAGTTCTGGAACAGGGGCTGGGGTTTTTATTTTTTCTCTTCATTGTACCAAAGAAGGTCAATTCCTTCAGACCAGTTCCGGATCTATCATTATTGAATCGTTATGTTAGGATACCAACATTCAAGATGGTTACTGTAGGACTATCCTGCCTTTTGTTTAGCAAGGGCATTATATGTCTACAATAGATTTACAGGATGTGTATCTGCATATTCCGATTCATCCAGATCACTTTTTAGTGTCTGAGATTCTCTTTTTAGACAAGCATTACCAGTTTTGTGGCTCTACCGTTTGGCCTAGCCTCAGTTCCAAGAATTTTTTTTCAAAGGTTCTCGGTGCCCTTCTTTCTGTATTCAGAGAATAGGGTTTTGGTATTTCCTTATTTGGACGATATCTTGGTACTTGCTCAGTCTTCTCATTTTCGAAGAATCTCATACGAATCAACTTGTGTTGTTTCTTCAAGTTCATGGTTGGAGGATCAATTTACCAATCAGTTCATTGATTCCTCAGACAAGGGTAACCTTTTTAGGTTTCTAGATAAATTCAGTGTCTATGACTCTGTCCTTGTCAGACAAGAGAAGTTTAACATTGATATCAGCTTGTCAAAACCTTCAGTCACAATCATTCCCTTTGGTAGCCTTATGCATGGAAATGTTGGGTCTTAGGACTGCCGCATCAGATGTGATCTCCTTTGCTCGTTTTCACATGCGACCTCTTCAGCTCTGTATGCTGAACCAATGGTGCAGGGATTACTCAAAGATATCTCAATTAATATCTTTAAACCGATTTTACAACACTCTCTGACATGGTGGACAGATCACCATCGTTTAGTTCAGGGGGCTTCTTTGTTCTTCCGACCTGGACTATAATCTCAACAGATGCAAGTCTTGCAGGTTGGGGAGCTTTGTGGGGGTATCTGACGGCACAAGGGGTTTGGGAATCTCAGGAGGTGAGATTTCCGATCAATATTTTGGAACTCCGTGCAATTTTCAGAGCTCTTCAGTCTTGGCCTCTTCTGAAGAGAGAGTTGTTCATTTGTTTTCAGATAGACAATGTCACAACTGTGGCATACATCAATCATCAAGGAGGGACTCACAGTCCTCTGGCTATGAAAGAAGTATCTCGAATTTTGGTTTGGGCGGAATCCAGCTCCTGTCTAATCTCTGCGGTTCATATCCCAGGTATGGACAATTGGAAAGCGGATTATCTCAGTCGCCAAACGTTGCATCCGGGCGAATGGTCTCTTCACCCAGAGGTATTTCTTCAGATTGTTCAAATGTGGGAACTTCCAGAAATAGATCTGATGGCTTCTCATCTAAATAAGAAACTTCCCAGGTATCTGTCCAGATCCCGGGATCCTCAGGCGGAGGCAGTGGATGCATTATCACTTCCTTGGAAGTATCATCCTGCCTATATCTTTCCGCCTCTAGTTCTTCTTCCAAGAGTAATCTCCAAGATTCTGAAGGAATGCTCGTTTGTTCTGCTGGTAGCTCCGGCATGGCCTCTCAGGTTTTGGTATGCGGATCTTGTCCGGATGGCCTCTTGCCAACCGTGGACTCTTCCGTTAAGACCAGACCTTTTGTCTCAAGGTCCTTTTTTCCATCAGGATCTGAAATCCTTAAATTTAAAGGTATGGAGATTGAACGCTTGATTCTTGGTCAAAGAGGTTTCTCTGACTCTGTGATTAATACTATGTTACAGGCTCGTAAATCTGTATCCAGAGAGATATGTTATAGAGTCTGGAAGACTTATATTTCTTGGTGTCTTTCTCATCATTTTTCTTGGCATTCTTTTAGAATACCGAGAATATTACAGTTTCTTCAGGATGGTTTAGATAAGGGTTTGTCCGCAAGTTCCTTGAAAGGTCAAATCTCTGCTCTTTCTGTTCTTTTTCACAGAAAGATTGCTATTCTTCCTGATATTCATTGTTTTGTACAAGCTTTGGTTCGTATAAAGCCTGTCATTAAGTCAATTTCTCCTCCTTGGAGTTTGAATTTGGTTCTGGGGGCTCTTCAAGCTCCTCCATTTGAACCTATGCATTCATTGGATATTAAATTACTTTCTTGGAAAGTTTTGTTCCTTTTGGCCATCTCTTCTGCCAGAAGAGTTTCTGAATTATCTGCTCTTTCTTGTGAGTCTCCTTTTCTGATTTTTCATCAGGATAAGGCGGTGTTGCGAACTTCTTTTGAATTTTTTCCTAAGTTGTGAATTCCAACAACATTAGTAGAGACATTGTGGTTCCTTCATTATGTCTTAATCCTAAGAATTCTAAGGAGAAATCGTTGCATTCTTTGGATGTTATTAGAGCTTTGAAATATTATGTTGAAGCTACTAAGTCTTTCCGAAAGACTTCTAGTTTATTTGTTATCTTTTCCGGTTTTAGAAAGGCCAGAAAACTTCTGCCATTTCTTTGGCATCTTGGTTGAAATCTTTAATTCATCTTGCCTATGTTGAGTCGGGTAAGACTCCGCCTCATAGGATTACAGCTCATTCTACTAGGTCAGTTTCTACTTCCTGGGCGTTTAGGAATGAAGCTTCGGTTGATCAGATTTGCAAAGCGGCAACTTGGTCCTCTTTGCATACTTTTACTAAATTCTACCATTTTGTTGTATTTTCTTCTTCTGAAGCAGTTTTTGGTAGAAAAGTACTTCAGGCAGCGGTTTCAGTTTGAATCTTCTGCTTATGTTTTTCATTAAACTTTATTTTGGGTGTGGATTATTTTCAGCAGGAATTGGCTGTCTTTATTTTATCCCTCCCTCTCTAGTGACTCTTGTGTGGAAAGATCCACATCTTGGGTAGTCATTATCCCATACGTCACTAGCTCATGGACTCTTGCTAATTACATGAAAGAAAACATAATTTATGTAAGAACTTACCTGATAAATTCATTTCTTTCATATTAGCAAGAGTCCATGAGGCCCGCCCTTTTTTTGTGGTGGTTATGATTTTTTTGTATAAAGCACAATTATTCCAATTCCTTATTTTATATGCTTTCGCACTTTTTTCTTATCACCCCACTTCTTGGCTATTCGTTAAACTGAATTGTGGGTGTGGTGAGGGGTGTATTTATAGGCATTTTAAGGTTTGGGAAACTTTGCCCCTCCTGGTAGGAATGTATATCCCATACGTCACTAGCTCATGGACTCTTGCTAATATGAAAGAAATGAATTTATCAGGTAAGTTCTTACATAAATTATGTTTTTCTATAGCCCTATATTACACTCACCCTAGAACATGTATTAAAGGGACATAAAACCCCAAAATGTTCTTTCATGATTTAGGTAGAACATACAACTTTAAATAACTTTCCAGTTTACTTCTATCATCAAATTTACATCATTCTCTTGGTATCATTTGTTGAAAGAGCAGCAATGCACTACTGGTTTCTAACTGAACATATGGGTGAGCCAATGACAATCTGTATATATATATATATATATATATATATATATATATATATGCAGCCACCAATCAGCAGCTACAACCTAGGTTCTTTGCTGCTCCTGAGCTTTCATAGATACAAATTTCAGCAAAGGATAACAAGAGAAGGAAGCAAATGTAATAATAGAAGTAAAATGGAAAGTTTTTTTTAAAATTGTATGTTCTGTTAGAAGCATGAATGTCTAATTATGATTTTACTATCCCTTTAAGGCAGTGTGGGATGCAGTGATGAATAATTTCTTGAACATTTTAATAAATATTAAAGGGAGAGTAAATACCATTAGATTTTTAAATAAAATGTTGTTTTGCATAATAAAAAACCTTTGCCAAATATTTTCATTTATTACTTCGCACCTTTTCATGTAATTTACCTCTTGAAATTGAGCAACATCTAATATCCTTTGTTTTCTAATTGGCTCGGCCAAATAAGGGAAATGATTGGTGCAGTTTGTTTATTGACAAATAATTGCAGTAAAAAAAAAATATGTTAATTTGTTAAAAAAACAGATTTACAGTGGGTATTGAAAAGAATCACCCCCCTTGAAAATAATCACATTTTGTTGCTTTGCAGCCTGAAATAAAGACAGGCACAGTTTTTGTTTATCCAGTTGTAATTACTCAGTGCAACTTATAACATCCAAGTGAAAGTTATAACACCAACATATCAGGCAAAAATAAATTCAAAAACAGAAACACTGAGTTGGAAAAAGTACCACCCCTCCTAAAGTTACTTGTAAACTCAATCAGGTGTAGCTTATCACCTTCTCAACGGCACACACAAAGCCATTTGACCTTCAACTGTGAGCAGCTGTGGGCATATTGATTAGCTCAGCATGAAAAGAGCTTTCCTGGAGAATCTCAGTCAATGGTAGCACATCTGAAGCAAACAATCAACTATGGGTGGCAAGGCACTGTCAAAAGATCTCCTGGGAAAAGTTGTGGACAGGCACAAGTCAGGAGAGGGATACAAGAAAATATCAAAGGCTTTATCAATGCCTAGAAGCACAGTGAATTCTATTATTAAGAAGTGGAAGGTATTTGGTACATCACAGACCCTCTCTGGTTCGGACATCACTCCAAACTGGATGAAAGAGCCAGGAGGAAACTGGTCAGAGAAGCCACCAAGAGGCCCACAGCAACTCTGAAGCAGTTGCAGGAATTTATGACAAAGACTGGTCAGTATTTCTGTTTTTGAATTGTCTTTATTTTTTCTGACATGTTGGTGTTATATCTTTCACTTGGATGTTATAAGTTGCACTAAGTAAATACAACTGGATAAATAAAAACTGTGTCTGTCTTTATTTCAGGCTGCAAAGCAATAAAATGTGATTATTTTCAAGGGGGTGATTCTTTTCAATACCCACTCTATAAATATGTTTTAAGTCTGGATTTTGTGACACAGCTCAGATGTGGAGGTTGGCCATTTACTGCCCCCACTATGTTTTTATATCCAGACTCGTCTCACTCTCACCTACTGTCATGCTAGCTTAAAGGGCCATAATACCCAAATGTTTAAACACTTGAAAGCTGATTAGAAAATATCACCTGAACATCTCTATGTAAAAAAGAAAGATATTTTACCTAAAAAGTTCCTCAGTAGCCACCTCCCATTGTAAAGGATTTCTAAGCAGCATATTAGTATGTCTGTCCCGGGACAACTGAAAGGATGAGCTTCATGCACTCTCATATTATTTCACCAATCAGGTAAAGGAAGCTTACTATGAAATCTCATGAGAGTTAAGTCAAATCTCATGAGATCACAGTAAGAGTTCATGACCTCAGCACTGCTGATGCTGATTGGCTGCTGTTCATTTCTTCATTTTTTTAGTTTTTTTACCTGCAGCTGGGAGCAGCTGAGTATAACTTTTTACACAGAACTTACTCTGGTGAACTGAGGAGATTGTGAGGTAAAATATCTTCCTTTTTTACATAGAGATGCTCAGGTGATATTTTCCTGTCAGATTTTTACATTTATACTGCACCAGTTTCAAGTGATTTAGCATATGAGTATTATGTCCCTTTAATTTACCACAAGGTTCAATAGAGGCCTTTTTTATTTTTATAAAGTGCCCTTGAACATTCCTACTAAGAAGTCCAAGAGTGAAAGTAATGGTAATGTGCTTAATTTTGCTTATTATTTCTTATTGTGCTGTTTGTTTATATACCTTCTAATGTCAGGCTCCATTTCTATGTAAAATAAGGTATATTGTTGTATGAGAAGTGCACAGAACCAATTTCCTGAACAATTTGATTAAAGGGACACGGAACCCAAATTTTTTATTTCATGATTCAGATAGAGCATGACATTTTAAGCAACTTTCTAAATTACTCCTATTATCAGTTTTTCTTAGTTCACTTGCTATCTTTATTTTAAAAGCAGGAATGTAAATCTTAGCAGCCAGCCCTTTTTAGGTTTAGCACCATGGATAGCTCTTGCTTATTGGAGGCTTTCAATTAACCACCAATAAGCAAGCATAACCTAGGTTTTTAACCAAAAATGGACCAGCTCCTATGCATCACATTCCTGCTTTTAAAATAAAGATAGCAACAGAACAAAGAAAAATTGATAATGGGAGCAAATATGAAAGTTGCTTAAAATTGCATGCTCTATCTGAATCATGAAAGAAAAAAATTTGGGTTTAGTGTCCCTTTAATACCTTTGCTCAGTACAGGTATACCTCACTTTACAGCGCTTCACTTTACAGCAATTCGCTAATACAACGTTTTGTGGAGCTGAAGTTCAACCTCCAAGGATTTTGAAACAGTGCTGTAAATCATTGGGAGATTGCGAGAAAAGTGACTGGCACCATTTTGCTATGCTTAGTTCACTCTGTTAACTGCATTGCAGTGCAATCTGTGTCTCAGTGCTATAGCCTGGCAAATTTTACTACAGTAATTGTCACTATTTTACAGGTACAGTATTTATTGAATACTAATGAAAATATTTGCTGTGCTAGTGTTAAACTAAACATAGCACTATTGAACCCCTAATATATGTTTGTTCAAACATGTTTTTAAGATTTTAAGCACTGAAAAGAAATCTAAAACTACCTTGTTTCACTTTAAGGCATTTTTCACTTTACAGCGGGGCTCCGGTCCCCAACCCGCTGTATGAGCGGGGTATACCTGTATTTAATCTAGTGTGAAGATAAACTGTATTTATCTCTTGTTACATTTAGTCATCTTATAATCCTATTTGTAAAGATGGTACATTTTTGTTTGACTTCCATCCATATATGCTCAGGATCAGAATACATTTTATATTAAATTCATAGTATATTAGCCCACCTGTGCTATGGACATTACATATACATGGTATCTACTTTTATACTGAATTTCTACATTTTAACACAAATCACCTGTGTCTATAATGGACCATGAGTTTACTTATCTGTGTGGTAGTATTATAAAAGTTAAAATCTGCACATTTTTGTATTTAAAAGGACAGTCTACACCATGTCCATCTTAAAGTCTTACCTTAGATTAAGTTGCAAAAATCCATCTGCACCTTTTCTATATCATGCAGCAGGAATGGTAAAAAAGATATTTTAAAATAAATATTGTTTCTGGACACTTTAAAATGGCTGCCAAGTTCAGCCCAATGATGACATTGTGATCTGGACTGCAAAAGGCATCCAATCACAAAAGGCTCACTAGTTGAATTCAACAAACTGTCAATGCTATTCAGCAGAGTGCCTAGATGCAGCCCAGATCATGATGTCATCAGTGGGCTGAGCTTGGCAGACATTTCAAAGGGGTCAGAAACACTATTCATTTTAAAATAACTTTTTTACTGTTCCTGCTGCATGATATATAAAGGGTGCTGGAGGCTATTTGCAGCTTAATCCAAGGTAAGACTTTAAGACGACTAAGGTGTAAACTGTCCCTTTAAGTAGACAAATTGTTTGCATCACCTATAGGACTTTCTTTAAGTTCTGTCAAACATGCTTTAAACTTTCTTATAGTACGCAGTATGTATTGATGTAACAAGTATATTGTACCAAGTAAATAACATTGTAGATTTTACAACTCTTTGTATGTTCCAATGTATACTGTTTAGAAGAATCAGTTTGATTATAATGTTCTTACAAGTCTTACAGGTAGTATAATTAAGCAATAGTTCAGCTTGTCCTGTTATTTAGCCACTTTATTCTTCTTTCAAATAACAATTACTGTTGAAATCTATTGCCTTGGTGCTTGCATTGACCTTTCTGCTAAACTCTCTTTTAAGTCTGCACCATTAAATTCTAGTTCTTGGAATTAATATGTTCTGGGTCTGCATGTAAATAATATTATATTGAGTGGCAAAATTTACTAAATTCTTTCATTCCTTAATTTTTTAGATTTAATATAAAAATATTTTCCCATAGAAATATACAAATCATTACCTCTAGTTTTGTATAATAAATATTATGTTTTTTCCATAAAAAAATAATTGTATGTTTTATGGATTTCACTTTACACTCCATTTCCAAACCATTGTTACATTTTACTTTTATAAGCAAATTTTGAGTAAAAATATTATTAGTTTAATATAAGAATGCTCAGTTCTGATGTAATTGTTTCTGATTTTCTTTTATGATCTGTATTTAATTCTCCATGAAATATATATGAGGTTAAAAAAAAAAATCATTTCTACTCTTGAACTGGGGAATCAGATTACTTTAAATTTTATTAAATAACTAATCACACAGATATCATGATTTTCTATTATTGGTTAAATTAAGCAATCTGTTTTATTACTTTTCTTTTGCTTCATGAAGGAATGTAAAAACACTTTATAAAGCATGTGATAGGCCTTTTTTGTATGTGTTTTCCTGTTAAACTGTATATGAAAAGTTCCCAACGGCCCCGTATATTGCAGGATTTTCATGGCCTGGGAGCTCTGCTGCACCCCTCCCACAGCTTTTATGTCAGAGCAAATGTCCCAGTGTCCAAAAGACCCCGTCCATAACCTGTTCCAATCACACCCATGACCCATATAGATGTTGGGAGGTGTGTATATGTAATTTGAGAGGTTTTACTAATCTATGTACCAAAGCAATAGAAACTAGGCATTAGGGAAAAAAAGAAGCAAATTGTATGCCTGAGCTTGCATGGAAAATTTTCTCTCTGCATTTCTGATGTATTGACTTGGGGGCCTAGATTAGACAAAGGGGTCTATATCATTTATACAAAAAAAAATTACAAATGGAGAGCTAAATTATCGCATGCCCGCAAACTGGCAAATTTGTCTATTTGCGGGCGTGCAATAATTAACCAGCCATTACAAGTGGCTGGTTATTGCTACTGCAAGCTTGCGGTAGCAATTAGCACTTATAAAATTAACCAGAGATCAGATCTCTGGTTAATTTTATAAATGTGCCCCCAAAATACAGCCTAGTGTATTTTATAAAAAAATAAACAGCTAGATTACGAGTTGTGCGTTCGGGTTTTAACGCTGAAAAAATGGTAATTTCAGCATTAAAACATCACCGCAGCCATTACAAGCCTTGTCGATATAGCTGTACTGCAAGTCTTTTAGCCTGTACCGCAACGTCAGTCCCGCACACGTAAAAATTAGGTTTTTACATGGGACTTCCATATTGCTTCCATGACGAGTTTTGCGGTGAGGCTAAAAAACTTGCGTTCCAGCCTATACCAACAAGATCCGTTCGGCAATCTAAAAGCAGTAGTTATAAGTTTTATGCTACAAAACTTTAACATAAAACTCATAACTAAAGTGTTACAAAGTGCACTAAACACACATAAACTACCTATTAACCCCTAAACAGAGGCCCTTCTGCATCGCAAATACTATAATAAAGTTATTAACCCCTAATTTGCCGCTCCCGACATCGTTGCCACTAAAAATAATTATTAACCCCTATTCCGCCGCTCCCGACATCGTCACCACTATAATAAAGTTATTAACCCCTAAACCGCAGCCCCCCCGCATCGCAAACACTATTTAAATATTATTAACCCCTAATCTGCCGTCCACCCACATCGCCCCCACTGTACTAAAGTTATTAAGCCCTACACCGCCGCCAATATAATAAACCTTTTAACCCCTAAACCGCAAGCACCCCACAATGAAATATATTAAAGTAAACTATTAACCCTAAACCGAAAGCCCCCCACATCGCAATAAACTAAATTAAACTAGTAACCCCTAAACCTAACCATAATCCAAACCCTAACGTAACCATAACACCCCCTAACTTTATATTAAAATTACAATTTCCCTAGCTTAAATTAAAATGTACCTGTCAAATTAAAAGAACTAAGTTTAAACTAACAATTAAACTATTATAATTATTAAACTAAAATTATTCTAACTTCCAATTAAATAAAACTAAACTACACATTAAAAAAATCCTAACACTACTATAAAAATTACAAAGTATCTAATTACAAAAAATAACAAACACTAAATTATGAAAAATAACAAATGAAATTATCAAAAATAAAAAAAAATTACAGCTAATCTAATAGCCCTATAAAAATAAAAAAAGACCCCCCAATAGTAAAACCCACCACCCAATCAACCCCCAAAATAAAAAACCTAATTCTAAAAAAACCTAATCTACCCATTGCCCTGAAATGGGCATTTGTATGAGCATTGCCCTTAAAAGATCATTTAGCTCTTTTGCTGCCCAAACTGTAATCTAAAAACAAAAAAAAACACCCAAAAAACCCTTAAAAAAACACTAACCCCCGACGTTCCAATTACAGTTTTTAAAGTCCTGCTTGAACGATCTTCATCCAGGCGGCGAGAAGTCTTTATCTAAGCGGCCTCTTCTATCTTCATCCAGGCGGCCTCTTCTATCTTCATCCAGGCGGCGAGAAGTCTTCATCCAGACGGCCTCTTCTATCTTCATCCAGACGGCATCTTCTATCTTGATCCGGCAGTGCGGAGCGGGTCCATCCAGATGAGACATCCAGCACGGAGCATCCCCTTCATACGGTCGCTGCCGTACACTGAATCTTCAATGCAAGGGAGCCGTTTCAAAATGGCGTCCCTTGTATTCCTATTGGCTGAAAATTTTGAATAATCCAATAGAATAAGAGGTGCTTAAATCCTATTGGCTGATTTGAACAGCCAATAGGATTTTAGCAGCTCTCATTCCTAATGGCTGATTCAAATTTTTCAGCCAATAGGAATGCAAGGGACGCCATTTTGAAACGGCTCCCTTGCATTGAATATTCAGTGTACGGCAGCGACCGTATGAAGAGGATGCTCCGCATATGAAGATAGCAGAGGCCGCCTGGATGAAGACTTTGCTGCCTGGATGAAGATAGAAAAGGCCCCCTGGATGAAGACTACTCGCCTCCTGGATGAAGATAGAAGAGGCTGTCTGGATGAAGACTTCTGGCTGCCTGGATGAAGATCGTCTGGGGCTAGTGTTAGGTTTTTTTTAAGGGTTTTTTAGGAGTTTTTTTTTTAGATTAGGGTTTGGGCAGCAAAAGAGCTAAATGCCCTTTTAAGGGCAATGTCCATACAAATGCCCTTTTCAGGGCAATGGGTAAATTAGGTTTTTTAGATAGTTTTTTTTATTTTGTGGCTTTCAGGGGGTGGGGGTTTGTAATGTTAGTGGGTCTTTGCAATTTTTTTTCAGGTAAAAGAGCTGTTTAACTTAGGGCAATGCCCTACAAAAGGCCTTTTAAAGGGCTATTGGTAGTTTATTCTAGATTCGTTTTTTTATTTTGGGGTGTTTTTTTTTTTTTAAATGGGTATTAGAATAGGAATAATTTTTATTGTTTTGGATAATTTCGTTTGTTATTTTTTGTAATGGTAGTTTTTTTTATTTTTTGTAATTTTAGTGTTTTTTATTTTTTGTAATGTTAGGTTTTAGTGTAAGGCAGCTTAGATTTTATTTGACAGGTAAGTTTGTATTTATTTTAACTAGGTAGTTTTCCCCATAGACATTAATGGGGCTGCGTTACAGAGCTTTTCTTTCCATGATCGCAGGTGTTTGACATTTTTCTGACCTGCTCTCCCCATTGATGTCTATGGGGAAAGCGTGCACATGCACGACAAAACAGCGCTTGTATTTTGTGCAGTATGGAGCTTAAAACCACCATATCGCACGCACAAGCCGGCTGTTTCAAAACTTGTAATCGCATCGCTATAGAGAGTTAAATAACACAACTTTTGAAAGATAGCAGCATCTTTTCTTTTTAATAATATTACTGCACTAGGCATTATTTTGGGGCTAAAGTTGGTGGGAGTGTCTTTACATTGCGAAAAATGCCTTTACATTGCGGTCAATGGGAACTGTGTTTTCCCAGTAAATATATATGTATATGCTTAGATATCTATATATTTAAGTGTTAATATGTGTATATAAAAGGTAAATGAAGGAGTGAGCCGCGGTATGATTAAAATCCAAGAAAAATCTTTATTCCAACAGATTAAAAATGGGAGGCATCCCAAGACAAAACAGAGCTGCTAACATGTTTTGGCCATGGTGGCCATAGTCATAGCATGCTATACAATACTCAGAAGAGGTTTAAAACAGGTAACGCAGTACCTGATTGGTAAGGTAATTAAGAGTAGGAGACACCCACTTCTGTCACAGCACACAAATAATTAACCCTAAACTGCCACAGCATAGCAGGATAAATAATAAATTGAATAGGTCTGAAGCATACAAATAGCATAAGTACATAGTTAAAGAGCACCTACAAAAGCATTAACCAATTGTGCTGCCCCAGCTGAAAGGGTATAAGCAGAAATTATACATATTTGTACATATTTTATATACATATAAACTGATGTTATACATATTATACATATGTTATGCATATTTTATATTTTATTTTAGTACAAATACATAAACAAAATACCTCTACAATGGTTTGTACCATATAATGTGAATGAGATATGTATGTATCCAACTGATTTAATTATTATTATTATTCATGAAAGTTTATTTTTGCTCAATTTATTAAATCAGTTGGATACATACATATCTCATTCACATTATATGATACAAACCATTGTAGAGGTATTTTGTTTATGTATTTGTACTAAAATAAAATATAAAATATGCATAACATATGTATAATATGTATAACATCAGTTTATATGTATATAAAATATGTACAAATATGTATAATTTCTGCTTATACCCTTTCAGCTGGGGCAGCACAATTGGTTAATGCTTTTGTAGGTGCTCTTTAACTATGTACTTATGCTATTTGTATGCTTCAGACCTATTCAATTTATTATTTATCCTGCTATGCTGTGGCAGTTTAGGGTTAATTATTTGTGTGCTGTGACAGAAGTGGGCGTCTCCTACTCTTAATTACCTTACCAATCAGGTACTGCGTTACCTGTTTTAAACCTCTTCTGAGTATTGTATAGCATGCTATGACTATGGCCACCATGGCCGAAACATGTTAGCAGCTCTGTTTTGTCTTGGGATGGCTCCCATTTTTAATCTGTTGGAATAAAGATTTTTCTTGGATTTTAATCATACAGCGGCTCACTCCTTCATTTACATTTGCACCCGCCTGGTCGGGTTTCCTGTCAGTCAGCCCAGGTACCTACATCCTAATTGGGACTCCCCCCCCCCCCCCCGCACATACGTCACTGAGGACGTCAGTGGAGCCTCTTTCCTGGATCGCAGAGACACACACTGGGAGCGTGTGCTGGATGAAGAAGCCGGATCAGCAGCATACGGCAGGTGGAGGAAAAGTTTTACAGTTGGGCAGAGTAAGTCACAGCCCCGGAGTCCTCCTTGCGCCTATAGCGATCGGCCATCAAGGTATACTTTTACCCTTTTCTTGCATACAGAGGTGGGGGGGGGGGGGAATCATCTAAGGATAGCAGCGTCATTTGTTTCTCACAGGTCCTGGTGAAGATAAGTTCCGTTACACAGTTTTACACGGACTTCACTCTTTTTGTATTTGTATATGAACTGCTGCAGTGTGCCTATTGCGCCTTGAATTCTAGCAATATGTGTATATACACATATTAACACATAAATATATACCTATATATAATCATATAGATATATATTGAAGTTTGCTGCCATCAATGCACTACTTACCCCCTTCGCTGCACGCTGTTCTGATGCTGTCTCTGATGGCATCAGAACGAGGCTCCCATAGGATGCTTCCAGCAATGCTTCCCAGCAATGCGAACGCAAGGTCACGTTTTCATTGCTGAAAACTTGTAATACCAGCAAACATTAGCGTTCCATTGAAGTCTATGGGGAAAGGGAGTAAATGTGGCTGCGCTATTCAAACTCCAGATGTTAGGATGCCTGAGGCTTTAACTCGCTATTGATTTAACTTGACCAGTGTTAGCACTCAGTCAATAGCGTTAATATATTTGAACTCCACGTGTAATCTAGGCCAATGAATTTTTAGCAGCTGTTAACCATTACAAGTGCAGTTTTAACAGTAAACATCTATCAGCAGTTTACGTAGTACAGATTAGCGCTTACTAAATATTGGCAGCAGTTTAGTGTTCTTGGCCACCAATGATATCAGTGGAAACAAATAGACAATTTGCGGCAAGTTTACACTGCACAAATTATTGACACACTTTGGAAACTAAATTATGTCTATCAAATAGACAGTAAGGAACAAAGATGGGGCCCGATTGTATGTAAAAATGTTACCAAGAAAAATGTTGAAAATGTATTGCAGAATAAAACAAAACATATTTTAGCCTTTGACATATGTCAAAGAGCTGATCACAGTTAAAAACTGTATGTGCAAAACAGTGATTATATACTTTTGTCATATTAAAAGGTAACAAAAGTGGCCTTTTTACTTCTTAAACTACAAAGTCTCTTAGAGTTACGGACAGAACGCAACGGATTACGGTTACTACAGTCTGAGTTTTTGCGAGCTGATAAAATGGAATGTATGACTACTGGGCATTGAAGTTGATGAGAAATATTGTGAAGCACTAAATTTTAGGTTTTACAACTGCTGATTATCAGACAACTACGTGAATGCAACCTGTGAGGCCCATTTATCAAGCTCCGTATGGAGCTTGTGGGCCCGTGTTTCTGGCGAGTCTTCAGACTCACCAGAAACACCAGTTATGAAGCAGCAGTCAAAAGACCGCTGCTCCATAACCCTGTCCGCCTGCTCTGTGTATGATCTGAGTTGATTGACACCTACCTGCTGGCGGTCGATTGGCTGCGAGTCTGTAGGGGGCGGCGTTGCACCAGCAGCTCCTGTGAGCTGCTGGTGCAATGCTGAATACGCAGAGCGTATTGCTCTCCACATTCAGCAAGGTCTTGCGGACCTGATCCGCACTGTCGGATCAGGTCCGCAAGACCTTTGATAGATAGTCCTCTTTGTCTTTTGAAGTATCGTGTAAATGTATTGACCTTTTTGTAACTCTATATAGATGTGTTGCATCTCATGTTAAATTAAAAAAAAAGATTTTATTGACAATTGGAACAAAATCATTAAAACCCACCCCCATATCTCAACTTATAGATCCCCCATGTCCCCTATATCCCCAAATGCTGAGTTTTTGGGAGGATTAGATTATATGAAAACCACATCAACACATCCAGAAGTAGGATACACATTCCCTATAGACAAGCTATTAGACGGTAAAAAAGTGAGACCACGACAAGACCTATCGCACTACTTGAATGGAGCATTCTCTAGATGGCTTAAGTACAAACAATTGCTACACCTAGTAGATACATCCGAACACAGACGGGACTGAACTAGACCCCTAACACCCTTTGAATCACACTGTAATGTCACAAGACAAACTCAGACACTCCTTGACATTAGCAAAATCCATTCTATTAGCCAACAATAACACGGAAATGCCGACCTTCACACACAAGTGGCATTTAGAACTGAAAACCAAATTAGATAGACAGACATGGAAACGCATTTTCCACTACACTAAAACATCATCCACCTCAACAAAGATGATAGAACTAAATTACAAAATTTTAACAAGGTGGTACCTCACACCTACTCGGCTAAAAAGTATTTACACTACCACCACAGATAAATGCTGGAGGGGTTGTGATCAAAAGGGAACGATGCTAGACATGTGGTGGGATTGCCCTGTATTACGCCCCTTTTGGAACCACATTGAATACCTACTACAAAATCTGTTCAACTGCTCATTTAGACTAGAACTCACTATAGCAATATTGAACCTACTACCGAGAAAAGTTGGTTACTTACGCCAACGTTTAACGCAATTCATCCTTAATTCGGCTAAAACACTAATAGCTAGAAAATGGAAAAACTCAATAGTTCCTACTTGGTCTGAGTTGATAACTCACGTTGATGAAACACTTGTCCTGGAGGCGTATGGCTATTATAGAACCCAAAAACGTGATACATTCTTGGACATCAAATTTTACTGGGAATCCATTAGACCCTTATTTATAGCGCAAACACGCCTGTCACCCGCAGTCCTCAGGTAGGGCTCCTGCCTCAGACTCATGATAACTCAACATAATAAAATGTCGGACTGACTTGATTTAAAGTTTAAAGTAATAAGCTTTTTCTTCCATTCTTTTACTTGATCTTGTGACAGCTTTAATCAATGACAACGGCCATGTTACACCAGATATGTTTTGTATTGTTTGTGATTTTGTATTGTTTGATATAACACTAATAAAAATGATTATTTAAAAAAAAAAAAAAAAAAGATTTTGTTTGCTGTATGACATGATATTTTAAGTTTCAACTGGAAACATTTATAAAGGAAGCTGAAAAAGCTTAAAGTGAGGTAAACCCTAGCATTTTTGAAACCCTAGAATTTACCAGTGCAACAAATAAAGGGGACTTTCAGTCATGAAGTATAAAATACTTCATGCTAAAAGTTCCTTTTTTTCTCTGCAGCGTGTGCCTCACTGAGCGTATCAGGCCGCCCATGGCAGAACGCTATTTTTTCAATGAGGTGACATTTCCACCTCTTAGCCAATAACCGTGCAGGCCAGCTGGCATTATGCCGGATAGCTAGCATGCTATTGGCTAAGATCACCTCATACACTGCAGACAAATAAAGGAACTTTCAGCATGGAGTTTTTTTTTACTTTATGGGGCCGATGCCCCTGCTTCCCCGCGAGCTTCAGGCTCGCCAGAAACAGAAGTTATGAAGCAGCGGTCTAAAGACCGCTGCTCCATAACTTGTCCCCCTGCTCTGAGGCCGTGGACAGAAATCAACCCTATCGACACCTCCTGCTAGCGGACGATTGGCCGCAAACTGCTGGTGAAATGATAAATGCTGAGAGCGTATGCTGTCGACATTAATCGATGTGCAGCGGACATGATACGCTACATCGTATCATGTCCGCTCGCACTATGATAAATCTACCCCTATGACTGAAAGTCACCTTTGTTTGTTGCACTGGTAAATCATAGCATTTTTCAAAAATGATAGGATTTACCATCACTTTAAAGTGATTGTAAACTTTGAAATAATGAAAAAGGATTTAAAGGTACACTAACTACCTTTTAATTACAAAACATTTCCGCTATCCTGCTATACAATAACATATCAGTTAAGTCTATTAAAAAAAATAAAAAAAAATTGTTTTTCAATTGATAAACTCCACCCACCACTTTCTAGAGTAGATAAAGGCAGAAACAAACATTATGTCCATACCAATTGCATTTTTTGCAGTTGTTATCTGCTGAAGCCAATTATGGAAAGATATGTAGAAGGGTTAGCCGTGAGAGGTATGCATTGTGCATTTCCAGCTATAAGAATTAGACAATCCACAATTTTCAGAGCTAAATTTCATGAAAAGGGGGACAAATAAATAATTAAACTATATTGCAAAGCTTTTATTACTAGGTATAATTAAAGGGACAGTCTACACCAGAATATTTATTGTTTTAAAAGATAGATAATCTCTTTATTACCCATTCCCTAGTTTTGCATAACCAACACAGTTATATTAATACACTTTTTACCTCCTCTGTGATTATCTTGTATCTAAGCCTCTGCAAACTGCCCCTTATTTCAGTTCTTTTGACAGACATCCATTTTAGCCAATCTGTGCTAGCTCCTAGGAATTCCGCATGCATGAGCACTGTGTTATCTATATGAAACACATGAACTAACATCCTCTAGTGGTGAAAAACTGTCAAAATGCCCTGAGATGAGAGGCAGCTTTCAAGGGCTTATAAATTAGCATATGAACCTCCTAGGTTTAGCTTTCAACTAAGAATACCAAGAGAACAAAGCAAAATTAGTGATAGATGTAAATTTGAAAATTGTTTAAAATGACATGCCCTATCTGAATAATGAAAGATTGTTTTGTGCTAGACTGTCCCTTTAAACATTTCATATTAAAATCTCAAGGTTTTTATTGTCCCTTTGACAAGTATATATGTTTCACTTTAAAAGTGTGGATAAAAAAAGGTTCCTTTAACGGTTTAATAATCTAGCGCTACAGAAGTTTTCAGCGATATACAAATAAATAATATCTTTATTCTTTCAATGCAACTGGCACTTTTTCAATCTGTAGACAGGATGTACAGCCAGTACGAAGCAGTACCCCTCACTATTGAAATGAATATTTGCACATGCATGTGCAGTTAGTAGTCAAAGCCCTTAGCTTTAATAGCAGAGGCACTAGTTGTACAGTTATAGCTCTCAAAAGCATGGGAGGTTCCTTCCTTGTGGCTATAATAATACCACCCAACAACATAGACTGAACATAACACTGTATGTAGGAAAAACAGGTTGCACTAAAAACTGAAAATACTGGGGCAAAAATGAACCTTTAAAGGACCATTAAAAACAACAGGTTTCATAATAAAAAGACAACGCAATAACACTTAAGCAGAATTTTAGATGGCTAGTAGATTTTTTGAGGCAAATTTCAAAGTAACTTCTATTTCCCTCCTCCCTGCATCATGTGACAGCCATCAGCAAATCACAAAAGCAGATATACTGTAAAATCTTGCACATGCACAGTAGGAACTGGTGCCTCAGAAAGTGTGCATATAAAAAGATTGTACGCAAGTTAATGATTAAGGGCCTCTAGCAGGCCGGAAATGTTGTAGCATTTTTCCTAACCCTATTAAGAGAAATTTAAAGTCCTGTCTTCTAACTTTTGAGGCTGGAATCTATTTGTACATTTTGTTGTTTAGACTTGGCAGTCTGTGCAAACATACTTAAATTAAGTCTTTTCATACTCTGGTTCTCATTATTTAAACGTTTACTATCCCTTTAACTCTAATTTTATTTTGTTACAGTAATAATTAATTTTGTACAGTAAACCTGATGAGTGTGGTCAGACCCTCAGAAGTGTTCATACTAGATGAAAGAAGAACAGCTGTTAACACAAAAGGTCACCATATTGGAAAGCACATAAAATGCAGATTATAAAATAATACAGAATATGAGAAGAAATCCAAGCAAAGTACGGTGAGAAAGAATAAAGAAACCCTGGGGTTTAAAATGGATACAGAAGTATAGAGGTGATGTAATTATTCAGGGTTTTTATTTCAATATGACCGTAACTGAATAATGTAGCAGATAGATAATTCATTCACTTGCAGATTGGTATTAGTGCAAAGCAGTTTCACAAAGTCTTTACAGAAAATATTAAAGTGATGGTAAACATTACATGTTTTAAAATCAGGTCCGGAATCCGAGTACTATTTTAGTTTACTTTATTTGATCACTTCTTAGAAAGGTGCGCTGTAACTTACTTTTTAATAATTGTGCCATTCTAATACCCTGCCCTCCGGAGGGCAGGGTATTAGAATGGCACAATTATTAAAAAGTAAGTTACAGCGCACCTTTATAAGAAGTGATCAAATAAAGTAAACTAAAATAGTACTCGGATTCCGGACCTGATTTTAAAACATGTAATGTTTACCATCACTTTAATATTTTCTGTAAAGACTTTGTGAAACTGCTTTGCAATAGGAGTTTTGAAGTGGGCGGCCAGAGTGCAGGGTATTAGAATAGCATAGCTAGATTAAAAAGTAAGTTGTAACGCATCTTTATTAGAAATGATTAAAGGGACACTGAACCCAAATTTTTTCTTTTGTAATTCAGATAGAGCATGCAATTTTAAGCAACTTTCTAATTTACTCCTATTATCAATTTTTCTTCGTTCTCTTGCTATCATTATTTGAAAAAGAAGGCATCTAAGCTGTTTTTTGGTTTCAGTACTCTGGACAGCACTTTTTTATTGGTGGATGAATTTATCCACCAATCAGCAAGGACAACCCAGGTTGTTCACCAAAAATGGGCCGGCATCTAAACTTACATTCTTGCATTTCAAATAAAGATACCAAGAGAATGAAGAAAATTTGATAATAGGAGTAAATTAGAAAGTTGCTTAAAATTTCATGCTCAATCTGAAACACGAAAGAAAAATTTTGGGTACAGTGTCCCTTTAAGTCCATCTAAAATATCGCTTAGATACTGGACATGATTAACATCACTTTAATTAATGGCACTATGCCTTGCCGGACCCTTATTTTTATTATTCCTGTTTGTAAACAGACATATACTATAGTTTATATTAAATAGAGGGGGTCTGGTGCTGTGTACCATTTACCTATTGATAATTTAAGCATAGTCACACACATAGGCACTCACAGTCAAGTTTCATCTTGCTGGTGACTGTACATTTATCAAAACACAACTTTTATTATATGTGTTTAAAGGGACAGTCTACACCAGAATTTTTATTGTTTAGAAAGATAGATAATTTCTTTATTACCTATTCCCAAGTTTTGCATAACCAACACAGTTATATTAATACACTTTCTCCTGTTAAGTGTAGTCAGTCCACGGGTCATCCATTACTTATGGGATTATATCTCCTCCCTAACAGGAAGTGCAAGAGGATCACCCAAGCAGAGCTGCTATATAGCTCCTCCCCTCTATGTCATACCCAGTCATTCTCTTGCACCTAACTAATAGATAGGACGTGTGAGAGGACTGTGGTTGTTAAACTTAGTTTTTATTTCTTCAATCAAAAGTTTGTTATTTTAAACGGCACCGGAGTGTGTTGTTTCTTCTCAGGCAGCATTAGAAGAAGAATCTACCTGAGTTTGTCTATGATCTTAGCGGTCGTAACTAAGATCCACTTGCTGTTCTCGGCCATTCTGAGGAGTGAGGTAACTTCAGAACAGGGGATAGCAGGCAGGGTTCACCTGCAAGGAGGTATGTTGCAGTATATTATTTTCTAAGGAATGGAATTGACTGAGAAAATACTGCTAATACCGATGTAATGTAAGTGCAGCCTTAAATGCAGTAGTAGCGACTGGTATCAGGCTGATATGTATGTATGTATACTCTGAGGTATTTCTGGGGAATGGAATTTCACTAAGAAAATACTGTCTATATTTAAGTAATATTTGAGCCTACACTGCAGTGAAAGCGACTAGCAGCAGGCTTATTAATAACATTTCATAATTTCATTTTTAAAACGTTTACTGGCATGTTAATCATTTTTTTCTGAGGTACTTGGTGATAAAACTTTATGGGCATGTTTTTTACCACATGGCTGTCGTTTGTTTCTGAATAAAATCAGTTTACTGAGCTTCCCCACTGTTGTAATATGAGTGGGAGGGGCCTATTTTAGCGCTTTATTGCGCAGTAAAAATTTAGTCACAGTCTTCCCATTTCTTCCTCCATGATCCAGAACGTCTCTACAGAGCTCAGGGGTCTCCAAAACTAGTTTTGAGGGAGGTAATCACTCACAGCAGACCTGTGATAGTGTGTTTTGACTGTGATAAAAACGTTAATATTAAATTGTTATCCGTTTTTGGGTATTAAGGGGTTAATCATCCATTTGCTGGTGGGTGCAATCCTTTGCTAACTTAATACATTTACTGTGAAAATTTGGTTGCTATAACTAATTTGGTTCATTGTTATTTCAACTGTGACAGCTTTTTGTGCTTCTTAAAGGCACAGTAGCGTTTTTTATATTGCTTGTAAATTTATTTGAAAAGTATTTTCCAAGCTTGCTAGTCTCATTGCTAGTCTGTTTAAACATGTCTGACACAGATGAATCTCTTTGTTCACTATGTTTAAAGGCCAATGTGGAGCCCAATAGAAATTTGTGTACTAATTGCATTGATGCTACTTTAAATAAAAGCCAATCTGTACATGTAAAGAAATTTTCACCAGACAACAAGGGGGAAGTTATGCCGACTAACTCTCCTCACGTGTCAGTACCTTCGCCTCCCGCTCAGGAGGTGCGTGATATTGTGGCGCCAAGTACATCAGGGCAGTGGCGTAGCGTGGGGGGGGGCAACAGGGGCGGTTGCCCCGGGCGCATAATTCTGAGGGGCGCTTTCAGCCTCAACTTAGCAAAGGGAAGAAGGGAGGCTAAAAATTCTGACAGGCCCCCAGCTTTGTTCTGCGACCCGTCAGGAATGTGGTGATGCCGCAACTAAGGTAAGGTGTAAGGACCAGACTTACTTATAGCCCTGTTTTTGCCTGATACTAGCAACACGCAAAATGCAGCTTAATTACGGTTCTATTATTACCCAACAAGTAAGTTCCCTTCCAACAAAGGACCCAGAGCCAGAATGTCATGCATTGCCTGGGGCACTTTTTAAGGATCTCTAAGCCACGGTGGGGGGAGGAATCCTTAAAAAGTGCAATAAATCTCTTTCAAACCCGTGGCACTGGTGGCAGCATGGCTGGGCTCTGCCTTTCTGTTAACCCCAGTTACCTAGTTAGTGGGATGGTGGGTGATCAGAGACCATACTTTCATGTTTGACCGGATTCTGATTAGAACTTACACCATCTTGTCCTTGCACAAAAAAAGTATATTTGTGACAGTTGACAAAAAATGAGACCTTGTTTCCTGTATTTGAGTTTTCCCCTCCATGATCTTCCTAGGGCAGAAGTAGATGTAGGGATTTGTGTGCTGCCTGGCACCAGGATTGTGCTGCTCACCAGGCATTTCACTGTGTTTGTCTCCTATCAAAGAAGTCCTATGAATTCATCATCTTGAATCTATTTCTTGCTGGACTCCTGAGGTGTGGACTTTTACTGATTTTTAGGGTTTGGGTGCTCATTGCCTTTTTTATTTACATTAAACCCACCCTTACTGCATTTAAAGTAAAAAAAAAATAACTATAATTTGTGTTAGTAAATAAATTTAACAGCACCCCCTAAATATCATACACCCTCCCCCCATGTATGTATGTAATGCTGGGTTGTCTGTCCCATGCCCCTTTTATATTGATTACTTACAATTGTTATATTTATTAAGGTAGAATATATACAACACTTTTATATGTCATTGGCACCCAAAAGACAGTCTGCCCAGCAGGGACAACCTTATGTAACAGCTGCCAACCTGTGTGTCCCCTTTTCCTCTTTTTAACGACTTACCAAAAACCTATTGCACCACATATACAATATGGGTTGCTGTAATGTGGGGGTGGGTGCACCCTGTGGTCTGCAGTATTTGTTCCATGAAGTTTTACAGATCAGGACATGTCACCACCAGATGGGGGTTAAGGGGGGCTTTCCCCCATGTGTAAAACGAGAATAAATCTTAAAATTTAATATTGTATATATTTGCCCAGCTCTGGAGAGCTGCAGACAGGGTTTGATCACAGGGGGATAGCACATAATGCTTGCAGGCTTCACCCACTCCCTCTTGTATTGCCAATATATTATTTTCATGGCTTTGTTTTTAAGGCGCTACTGATTAGCAGCTGCTTATGACAAGGGACATATTTTGGGGATATGGGTATCATCAGCAATAACTGTTAGTTATCCAGTATAGATGGTTAAGGGGGCATTTTGTGGGAGAGACAGTGTCCCTTGCTTTATGTGATCTACCAGGCTTGGGTCTTTGCTTGGTTTGTCCCAAATGTAAGAAGAAGCAGCATATCTAAAATGGGGATGGGGGGCGCAATACTTGCCTTGCCCTGGGCACTGACAACCCACGCTACGCCACTGCATCAGGGCGGCCCATACAAATCACTTTGCAAGACATGGCTAATGTTATGACTGAAGTACTATCTAAATTGCCAGAATTTAGGGGTAAACGCGATCACTCTGGGGTAAGAACAGAGTGCGCTGATAATAATAGAGCCATTTCTGATACTGCGTCACAATTTGCAGAACATGAGGACGGAGAGCTTCATTCTGTGGGTGACGGATCTGATCCAAGTAAACTGGACTCAGACATTTCAAATTTTAAATTTAAGCTTGAGAACCTCCGTGTATTACTAGGGGAGGTATTAGCGGCTCTGAATGATTGTAACACGGTTGCAATTCCAGAGAAAATATGTAGGCTAGATAAATATTTTGCGGTACCGGCGTGTACTGACGTTTTTCCTATACCTAAAAGGCTTACAGAAATTGTTAACAAGGAGTGGGATAGACCCGGTGTGCCTTTTTCACCCCCTCCTATATTTAGAAAAATGTTTCCAATAGATGCCACCACACGGGACTTATGGCAGACGGTCCCTAAGGTGGAGGGAGCAGTTTCTACTCTGGCTAAGCGCACCACTATCCCGGTGGAGGATAGCTGTGCTTTTTCAGATCCAATGGATAAAAAGTTAGAGGGTTACCTTAAGAAAATGTTTGTTCAGCAAGGTTTTATATTACAACCCCTTGCATGCATTGCGCCTGTCACGGCTGCGGCGGCATTCTGGTTTGAGTCTCTGGAAGAGACCCTTAGCACAGCTCCATTGGATGAGATTATAGACAAGCTTAAAGTCCTTAAGCTAGCTAATTCATTTATTTCTGATGCCGTAGTACACTTAACTAAACTTACGGCTAAGAACTCCGGATTCGCCATTCAAGCGCGTAGAGCGCTGTGGCTTAAATCCTGGTCAGCCGATGTGACTTCTAAATCTAAATTGCTTAATATTCCTTTCAAAGGGCAGACATTATTCGGGCCCGGTTTGAAAGAAATTATCGCTGACATTACTGGAGGTAAGGGCCATGCCCTGCCTCAAGACAGGGCCAAACCAAGGGCTAAACAGTCTAATTTTCGTGCCTTTCGTAACTTCAAGGCAGGAGCAGCATCAACTTCCTCCGCTCCAAGACAGGAAGGAACTGTTGCTCGCTACAGACAGGGCTGGAAACCTAACCAGTCCTGGAACAAGGGCAAGCAGGCCAGAAAACCTGCTGCTGCCCCTAAGACAGCATGAAGTGAGGGCCCCCGATCCGGAAACGAATCTAGTGGGGGGCAGACTTTCTCTCTTCGCCCAGGCTTGGGCAAGAGATGTCCAGGATCCCTGGGCGTTAGAGATCATATCTCAGGGATATCTTCTGGACTTCAAAGCTTCTCCTCCAAAAGGGAGATTTCATCTTTCAAGGTTGTCAGCAAACCAGATAAAGAAAGAGGCGTTGTGTACAAGACCTTTTACTAATGGGAGTGATCCACCCAGTTCCGCGGTCAGAACACGGACAAGGGTTTTACTCAAATCTCTTTGTGGTTCCCAAAAAAGAGGGAACCTTCAGACCAATCTTGGACTTAAAGATCCTAAACAAATTCCTAAGAGTTCCATCATTCAAAATGGAAACTATTCGGACCATCTTACCTATGATCCAAGAGGGTCAGTACATGACCACAGTGGATTTAAAGGATGCCTACCTTCACATACCGATTCACAAGGATCATTACCGGTATCTAAGGTGTGCCTTCCTTAACAGGCATTACCAGTTTGTAGCTCTTCCCTTCGGGTTAGCTACAGTTCCAAGAATCTTTACAAAGGTTCTGGGCTCTCTTCTGGCGGTACTAAGACCGCGAGGAATAGCGGTAGCTCCGTACCTAGACGACATTCTGATACAAGCGTCAAGTTTCCAAACTGCCAAGTCTCATACAGAGTTAGTTCTGGCATTTCTAAGGTCGCATGGGTGGAAGGTGAACGTAGAAAAGAGTTCTCTATTGCCACTAACAAGAGTTCCCTTCTTAGGGACTCTTATAGATTCTGTAGAAATGAAAATTTACCTGACAGAGGACAGGTTATCAAAACTTCTAAATGCTTGCCGTGTCCTTCATTCCATTCAACACCCGTCAGTGGCTCAATGCATGGAGGTAATCGGTTTAATGGTAGCGGCAATGGACATAGTACCTTTTGCACGCCTGCATCTCAGACCGCTGCAATTGTGCATGCTAAGTCAGTGGAATGGGGATTACTCAGATTTGTCCCCTATGCTAAATCTGGATCAAGAGACCAGAGATTCTCTTCTATGGTGGCTTTCTCGGCCACATCTGTCCAGGGGGATGCCCTTCAGCAGGCCAGATTGGACGATTGTAACAACAGACGCCAGCCTGCTAGGTTGGGGCGCTGTCTGGAATTCCCTGAAGGCTCAGGGATCATGGACTCAGGAGGAGAGACTCCTTCCAATAAACATTCTGGAATTAAGAGCAGTTTTCAATGCTCTTCTGGCTTGGCCTCAGTTAGCAACTCTGAGGTTCATCAGGTTTCAGTCGGACAACATCACGACTGTGGCTTACATCAACCATCAGGGAGGGACAAGGAGTTCCCTAGCGATGATGGAAGTCTCAAAGATAATTCGCTGGGCAGAGTCTCACTCTTGCCACCTGTCAGCGATCCACATCCCAGGCGTGGAGAACTGGGAGGCGGATTTCTTAAGTCGCCAGACTTTTCATCCGGGGGAGTGGGAACTTCATCCGGAGGTGTTTGCCCAACTGCTTCATCATTGGGGCAAACCAGATCTGGATCTCATGGCGTCTCGCCAGAACGCCAAGCTTCCTTGTTACGGATCCAGGTCCAGGGACCCGGGAGCGGTACTGATAGATGCTCTGACAGCACCTTGGGTTTTCAACATGGCTTATGTGTTTCCACCCTCCCGATGCTTCCTCGATTGATTGCCAGGATCAAACAGGAGAGAGCATCGATGATTCTAATAGTGCCTGCGTGGCCACGCAGGACCTATTATGCAGATCTAGTGGACATGTCGTCCTGTCCACCATGGTCTCTGCCTCTGAGACAGGACCTTCTGATTCAGGGTCCTTTCAAACATCCAAATCTAATTTCTCTGAGGCTGACTGCATGGAGATTGAACGCTTGATTCTATCAAAGCGGGGATTCTCGGAGTCAGTGATTGATACCTTAATACAGGCTAGGAAACCTGTTACCAGGAAAATTTACCATAAAATATGGCGTAAATACTTATATTGGTGCGAATCCAAGAGTTACTCATGGAGTAAGGTTAGGATTCCGAGGATATTGTCTTTTCTACAAGAAGGTTTAGAAAAGGGCTTATCTGCTAGTTCGTTAAAGGGACAGATCTCAGCTCTGTCTATCCTTTTACACAAACGTCTGTCAGAAGTTCCAGACGTTCAGGCTTTTTGTCAGGCTTTGGCTAGGATTAAGCCTGTGTTTAAGACTGTTGCTCCGCTGTGGAGCTTAAACTTAGTTCTTAACGTTTTGCAAGGTGTTCCGTTTGAACCCCTTCATTCCATTGATATCAAGCTGTTATCTTGGAAAGTTCTGTTTTTAATGGCTATTTCTTCGGCTCGAAGAGTCTCTGAGTTATCGGCCTTACATTGTGATTCTCCTTATCTGATTTTTCATTCAGACAAGGTAGTTCTGCGTACTAAACCTGGGTTCTTACCTAAGGTAGTCACTAACAAGAATATCAATCAAGAAATTGTTGTTCCATCATTGTGCCCTAACCCTTCTTCAAAGAAGGAACGACTTCTGCACAATCTGGACGTCGTCCATGCCCTGAAATTTTATTTGCAGGCAACCAAGGATTTTCGTCAAACTTCTTCCCTGTTTGTCGTTTATTCTGGACAGAGGAGAGGTCAAAAAGCTTCGGCTACCTCTCTCTCTTTTTGGCTTCGTAGCATAATACGTTTAGCCTATGAGACTACTGGACAGCAGCCTCCTGAAAGGATTACAGCTCATTCTACTAGAGCTGTGGCTTCCACTTGGGCCTTTAAGAATGAGGCCTCTGTTGAACAGATTTGCAAGGCTGCAACTTGGTCTTCACTTCACACTTTTTCAAAATTTTACAAATTTGACACTTTTGCTTCTTCGGAGGCTGTTTTTGGGAGAAAGGTTCTACAGGCAGTGGTTCCTTCCGTGTAGAGACCCTGCCTGTCCCTCCCGTCATCCGTGTACTTTTAGCTTTAGTATTGGTATCCCATAAGTAATGGATGACCCGTGGACTGACTACACTTAACAGGAGAAAACATAATTTATGCTTACCTGATAAATTCCTTTCTCCTGTAGTGTAGTCAGTCCATGGCCCGCCCTGTTTTTACGGCAGGTCTAAATTTTAAATTAAACTCCAGTCACCACTGCACCCTATAGTTTCTCCTTTCTCGTTTGGTTTCGGTCGAATGACTGGGTATGACATAGAGGGGAGGAGCTATATAGCAGCTCTGCTTGGGTGATCCTCTTGCACTTCCTGTTAGGGAGGAGATATAATCCCATAAGTAATGGATGACCCGTGGACTGACTACACTACAGGAGAAAGGAATTTATCAGGTAAGCATAAATTATGTTTTTTACCGCTGTGATTACCTTGTATCTAAGCCTCTGCAAACTGTCCCCTTATTTCAGTTCTTTTGACAGACTTGCATTTTAGACAATCAGTGCTGGCTCCTAGGTAACACCATGTGCGTGAGCACAATGTTATCTATATGACACACATGAACTAATGCCCTCTAGTGGTGAAAAACTGTCAAAATGCATTCAGATAAGAGCCGGCATTCGCGGTCTAAGAAATTAGCATATGAGCCTACCTAGGTTTAGCTTTCAACTAAGAATAACAAGAGAACAAAGCAAAACTAGTGATAAAAGTAAATTGAAAAGTTGTTTAAAATTGCATGCCCTATCTGAATCATGAAAGTTTATTTTGGACTAGACTGTCCCTTTAAAAATTGTGAATTTTTGATTAAAAGCAAATTGATTTGAGAATGTTTTGCAGATTTGAGTGGTATATATACTGATATTTATTTAATAAACTTATCACTACATTAATGCTGTGCTTTGGATTAAAAAAAAAATGCTAAATTGCACCAATAATTTTATGACCACAACTGGAACAAGACAGGAGGAAATTATAGATTAAGACTATTGCTTTCATAAACTCACATTGAAATAAGCGCCCCAAATTCCCCAAATTAGGGAGGTACAATCTCTAAATGAATCAGTCAATTTATATTAGTATTTTATGGAGATCTATATTTTATTGAGGTCACTATTTCCAATAATAACTCATAGACTATTAGGATGGCTATTGCCAGAAAATACTTATATAAAATATACTTTTGTCAATATAATTAAAGTGAATGTAAAATTTGATGCTAAAGTTCTCGGTTTTTAAAAATTCGATTAAAAACAGGGGCACTTTAATTCATCAAAATTTACATTTCACTTGCGTTGTGAAAAAATACTTACCTTTTAAACTTGACAGCCACTCCAGCTTCCCCCGTTTGTGGCAAGCCATTTCTGATGTAAGAAATGATGGATAGGTCATCCTCCAATCACGGCTTACCCCCAGGGGGAATCAGTGTCTGATTCAACGCTGTGATTGGAGGAAGACAGATTCCTAATTTTAGACCCAGGAAGAGGCTTTGCGACGGGTGGAGGAAGCTGGAGCGGCTGTCAAGATTAAAAGGTAAGTATTTTCACAACACAAGTGAAATGTAAATTTTGATGAATTAAAGTCCCCATGTTTTTAATCAAATTTTTTAAAACCGGGCACTTTAGCATCAAAATTTACATTCACTTTAAATAGCACTACAGATCTCAAGCTCTATAATGTATTCAGCTACACTAATGCTCTCTGGTTTGTAATGCTATTGCCTCTGAATAAGCTCTGGACTTGTTATTGGTTTTAATAAGGTAACAGAGTGCACTTGCTCTTACCAAACATCAACTAATATACTAAGCAACTTGCAATGCACCAACCGGTAACAGCAATAATTTTTTTATAGAAAATGTATATGACAATGGAGAAGGAGTCTAAATAAGGTGAAGTGTACAGATGACCAAGAACTATAGTACCATAAACTGTTAATAACTGTGATTACAAGTCAGTAATACTTCATAAGATATCCCATTCACTGACACAAAAACACGAAGAATGTCCTTACAGTAACGTAGCAAAAGCCCCTATCACACAATTAAGATATAAGGAATGAACATTTAAAACAAAGGCAAAATCTAGGGCATAATATGCACTGCAGTAATAGAGGTGATGACATGCTATTTAGCCTACCTCAATATGCTCTCATGGAAAGGAGCTAAATGTCAATAAAATAATCCAAGAAAAAGAAATACATTTGAAAATCAAAGTAAACATGAAAGGCTAGATTACGAGTGGAGCGCATGTTTGCGCAGAAGCGATATCAGTTTTTCGCAATCATTTGCGCACACATTAAATTGCGCTTGTATTACGAGTTGAAAGTAAACACGATCACTTGAGCACACTTCAAATTAATGCTCATCAGGTTAGCGCGTCCTCAGAGCTCTGGTTAACTGTTTTGCAAAACAAAAAAGTGTCACAAAACAAATCAAAAATACATTACAAATTATCATTAAACTCATAATAACGCCATCTAATAAACATTATTACTAAAAAATATTGCATAAAAAAGTTATAAAGACTCAAAGATATGAGGTCTCAGGTGTTAGAAAAAAAAGTCAGGCAAACGGATTTAACATTAAGATAAATACATATACATCTCTAAAGATAGATATGCATATTTATATATGTTTACAGATGCATTTATATGTGTTGGTACAATTTATACACTACGATACTTTATTACTACTGTAAATACAAAAGCGAATGTGGGCCCCCTTATATAAGATCATTCCAATCAATATGAATTCATCAGGGAACAAGTGTACAAGTCCCAAAACTAGAGAGAATTCTTCCCAAAGTAATAGTATATTTCTCTGACAGTCACATCAAATATTGGACTGAGGCGTTCTTATGATTGGGAGATATTACAAAACGGGATTACTCTGGGTTACTTAAAGGGACAGTCCAGTCTCCAAAAAACTTTCATGATTCAAATAGGGCATGTAATTTTAAACAACTTTCCAATTTTTATCACCAATTTTGCTTTGCTCTCTTGGTATTATTAGTTGAAAGCTAAATTTAGGAGGTTCTTATGCTAATTTCTTAAACCTTGAAGGCCCCCTTTAATTTAAATGCATTTTGACAGTTTTTCACCACTAGAGGGAGTTAATTCACGTGTTTCATATAGATAACATTGAGCTCATGCACGTGAATTTACCAAGGAGTGAGCACTGATTGGCTAAAGTGCAAGTCTGTCAAAAGAACTGAAATAAGGGGGCAGACTGCAGAGGTTTAGATACAAGGTAATTACAGAGGTAAAACGTGAATTATTATAACTGTGATGTTTATGCAAAACTGGGGAATAGGTAATTAAGGGATTACCTATCTTTTAAAACAACAAAAATTTTGGTGTTGACTGTCCCTTTAAAGAGGTCAACTGGAAAACAATCAATAGGAGATTCCTGTGGCAAACAAGTATCAGGTAGAAGGATGTCTGTATAGTAAGGCGTACACCAGCTCCAAGGTTTTACGGAAAAGATAGAATGAAGCACCTACCTCACCAGGTATGGGTTAACATCTAGCCTTCCGTAAGACAGATTCGCAGTCAGTTTACTGCGCCTACCTTGATCGTAGTATGTTGATTGACACCACCTGCTACAGCGTATCATGTCCGTCAGACATTGATAAATCAGGCCCATTGGCCGAATTTTTTAAATTTGTATTTAAATTACATAATAATTTAATTTAATTTAATAGAACGCTGCAGCTTTCACTCTGCTACTTCCTGCTTTATTATTTAGTAAATGAGTATAGTGTCTGAAGTGTATTATATTAAACAAACAACAAACACACACAGTAGAAAACCCCAGAGGGCTATGAAGTCAGACAAATGTAGGATCAAGCATAATAAAAACAAATTTATTAGAAAAACAATAACATAGCCATTAAAGAGTTTGGGTTAATAATCTTAACTCAATCATTGACTAAACTATCAGCGTCTATATATGCAAAATTATTTGCCATAATCTAAACCCAGACATTTTGTTATAGGAGTTCATTGTATTCAAAGCTACTGCAGGAAGACCCTTTCAAATAGACTCTTCTCTGTCCCACCAAACTAGGAGGATGATTTCTGCTGCTGCCTCTTGCTTCCATAACTGTCCTATGAAGATTACTGCAGTATTGAATTAGGTTTTAACAGGCAAAAACATCTATTTCAAATGACAAAATAAAGGTGACAGAGCTATTTGTCAACAATTGAACATACCCAGGCAGACAAAATTAATAATTAGGAACACATTAAAAGGGGAGAAACAAATTACAGTACAATACCCCTTTAAAGAATATTAAAGAGTGATGGCGGTGACGTGCAGTATGATATCATCTCCCTGCTCTGAATTGGGTCTCTGATATGGCAAGATGTCTCTGAAAACCTTTAATTAAGATACTTTAATTTTTTATTTGATGCATCTACAGACATCCCAACCTGCAAAAACTAATTTCAGGGAGGTGGCTTCACCCGCTACTGCGCCGCCACCCCCCCCTTCCGCTCCCAGTTATATATTGGACACCTTGAAACCCTAAATAAGATAGAGACTTATCATTAAAGTAGCTTCCCACTAAAGGCACATTTAAAAAAAAAAAGTAGCTTTATTGCACAACCACATACAACAAACCTATTTTCAAGTGACCGTACGCTTGTTGAATGCTTTAATATTTTAGAATACAAAGTTTAATTACGTGCAGTAAATAAGGTAGTATTTGTGTTTTTATTTTATTAAAATCAGTGGGGGCTTTTTAGTTACTGATGCTTTGAGGGCTCTATAACATCCAAGCAACTAAAGGCATTCCTTAAAGAAACACTTTTCCGGATCTGGGTCACATTGGATCATGGTACTTGGAGTTTCAGGGAGATTGCATTCCATTTCCTGCCATCAGGGAGTCGCTATTACAATCAGGGAGACTCCCTGAACTTCAGGGAGAGTTGGGATGTCTGCATCTAAAATAGATTTTAAAAATACATTAAAATTCTTTGTTATTCATGTACTAAAAAAACATTTTTATGCTTGTGGTAGGTTATTTTTCATCAAAAGTACTCTACTAGCCAGAAGGATTTTATCCCACAGACCAGGGGGTCGATCCGATATAAAGCGTCGCCCGCAAAAGCCGGCGACGCCAATATTTGCGCGGATTTGGTATCACATATACGGCGTAACCTAGAAGTTACGCGCGTATATTTCTGCCGTCGCCCGCAGTTTTTTGGGCCATAGGCAGGTATACCAAACCCGCGCAGTTTGGTATCCAATATGCAGCGTAAGGACTTACGTGGCGAAAATGGAGAAAACTTACTCCATTTTCACCTCGCCACAAAAAGCAGCCGTAAGAAGCCTTACGCTGACTATTGGAGCCCCGTAACTCCCTAAACTAACTAGAAAATAAACCTAACACCTAACGCATGCGCAATGTCTATCTCCCTGTCAACCGCGATCTGCTAAAATAAACCTAACACCTAACGCATGCGCAATGTCTATCTCCCTGTCAACCGCGATCCCCCCCCCCCCCCGAAATCCCTAATAAAGTTATTACCCCCTAAACCGCCGCTCCCGGACCCCGCCGCCATCTACATAAACTAACCCCCTACTGTGAGCCTCTAAAACCGCCGCCATCTACCTTATCTATCCCCTAATCTGACCCCTTACACCGCCGCCACCTATATAAAAATTATTAACCCCTAATGTAAGCCCCTTACACCGCCGCCATCTCTATTAAAATGATTAACCCCTAATTTAATCTACCTACCCCGCCGCCAGCTATATTATCTATATTAACCCTAAGTATATTATAGTTAATATAGGTATTACATTATATATATTAACTATATTAACCCTAATTATATTAGGGTTAATATAGTTAATATAGTTACTATAGTATTTATATTAACTATATTAACTCTATCTAACCCTAACACCCTAACTAAATTTATATTAAATTAATCTAATTCATTTATAAACTAAAATATTCCTATTTAAATCTAAATACTTACCTATAAAATAAACCCTAAGATAGCTACAATATAATTAATAATTACATTGTAGCTATGTTAGGGTTAATATTTATTTTACAGGTAAATTGTTAATTATTTTAACTAGGTATAATAGATATTAAATAGTTATTAACTATTTAATATCTACCTAGTTAAAATAATTACCCAATTACCTGTAAAATAAATCCTAACCTAAGTTACAAATACACCTACACTATCAATAAATTTAATAAACTACTAACATCTATCTAAAAATACAATTAAATTAACTAAACTAAATTACAAAAAAAAACAAACACTAAATTACAAAAAATAAAAAAAAGATTACAAGATATTTAAGCTAATTACACCTATTCTAAGCCCCCTAATAAAATAATAAACCCCCAAAATAAAAAAAATTCCCTGCCCTATTCTAAATTCAACAAATTTCAAAGCTCTTTACCTTACCAGCCCTTAAAAGGGCCTTTTGTGGGGCATGCCCCAAAGAATTCAGCTCTTTTGCATACAACAAATACAATACCCCCCCCCCATTACAACCCACCACCCACATACCCCTATTCTAAATCCACCCAAACCCCCCTTAAAAAAGCCTAACACTACCCCCCTGAAGATCTCCCTACCTTGTCTTCACCACATCGGGCCGAACTCCTGATCCGATCCGGGCGATGTCTTCCTCCAAGCGGCAAAGAAGAATTCTTCCTCCGGCGATGTCTTCCTCCAAGCGGCAAAGAAGAATTCTTCCTCCGGCGACGTCTTCCTCCAAGCGGCAGCAAAGTCTTCATTCTTCCGGCGGCATCTTCAATCTTCTTTCTTCGCTCCGCCGCCGCGGAGCATCCATCCCGGCCAACTGCTGAACTTGGAATGATGTACCTTTAAATGACGTCATCCAAGATGGCGTCCGCCAAATTCCGATTGGCTGATAGGATTCTATCAGCCAATCGGAATTAAGTTAAAAAAATCTGATTGGCTGATTGAATCAGCCAATCAGATTCAAGTTCAATCCGATTGGCTGATCCAATCAGCCAATCAGATTGAGCTCGCATTCTATTGGCTGATCGGAACAGCCAATAGAATGCGAGCTCAATCTGATTGGCTGATTGGATCAGCCAATCGGATTGAACTTGAATCTGATTGGCTGATTCAATCAGCCAATCAGATTTTTTTAACTTAATTCCGATTGGCTGATAGAATCCTATCAGCCAATCGGAATTCGGCGGACGCCATCTTGGATGACGTCATTTAAAGGTACATCATTCCAAGTTCAGCAGTCGGCCGGGATGGATGCTCCGCGGCGGCGGAGCGAAGAAAGAAGATTGAAGATGCCGCCGGAAGAATGAAGACTTTGCTGCCGCTTGGAGGAAGACGTCGCCGGAGGAAGAATTCTTCTTTGCCGCTTGGAGGAAGACATCGCCCGGATCGGATCAGGAGTTCGGCCCGGTGTGGTGAAGACAAGGTAGGGAGATCTTCAGGGGGGTAGTGTTAGGCTTTTTTAAGGGGGGTTTGGGTGGGTTTAGAATAGGGGTATATGGGTGGTGGGTTGTAATGGGGGGGGGGGGGGTATTGTATTTGTTGTATGCAAAAGAGCTGAATTCTTTGGGGCATGCCCCACAAAAGGCCCTTTTAAGGGCTGGTAAGGTAAAGAGCTTTGAAATTTGTTGAATTTAGAATAGGGCAGGGAATTTTTTTTATTTTGGGGGTTTATTATTTTATTAGGGGGCTTAGAATAGGTGTAATTAGCTTAAATATCTTGTAATCTTTTTTTTATTTTTTGTAATGTAGTGTTTGTTTGTTTTTTGTAATTTAGTTTAGTTAATTTAATTGTATTTTTAGATAGATGTTAGTAGTTTATTAAATTTATTGATAGTGTAGGTGTATTTGTAACTTAGGTTAGGATTTATTTTACAGGTAATTGGGTAATTATTTTAACTAGGTAGATATTAAATAGTTAATAACTATTTAATATCTATTATACCTAGTTAAAATAATTAACAATTTACCTGTAAAATAAATATTAACCCTAACATAGCTACAATGTAATTATTAATTATATTGTAGCTATCTTAGGGTTTATTTTATAGGTAAGTATTTAGATTTAAATAGGAATATTTTAGTTTATAAATGAATTAGATTAATTTAATATAAATTTAGTTAGGGTGTTAGGGTTAGATAGAGTTAATATAGTTAATATAAATACTATAGTAACTATATTAACTATATTAACCCTAATATAATTAGGGTTAATATAGTTAATATATATAATGTAATACCTATATTAACTATAATATACTTAGGGTTAATATAGATAATATAGCTGGCGGCGGGGTAGGTAGATTAAATTAGGGGTTAATCATTTTAATAGAGATTGCGGCGGTGTAAGGGGCTTACATTAGGGGTTAATAATTTTAATATAGATGGCGGGGGTGTTAGGGGCTCACTTTAGGGGGTTATAGATATAATATAGCTGGCGGCGGGGTACGGGAGCGGCGGTTTAGGGGTTAATAATTTTATTAGGTTGCGGCGGGGTAAAGGAGCGGCGGTTTAGGGGTTAATAGCATTTTTATTGTTAGGCTAGTGAGGGGGGATAGCGGATAGAGGGTTAGACAGTGCGGGCTATGTTAGGGAGGCGTGTTAGACAGTGCGGGCTATGTTAGGGAGGCGTGTTAGACAGTGCGGGTGTTTTAGACTTTAGTCAGGTTTTATAGGCGCCGGCAGTTTCTAACGTGCCGCAAGTCACTGGCGACGCCAGAAATTTGTACTTACGCAGATTTCTGGACATCGCTGGTTTGTGAGACTTACGGCACGTTAGCATCTGACGGCGACCTATATGGGATGGCTCGAGTTGCGAGCTGAAACTGCGGGCGACGCCGGTTCCCTCGCTTGCGCCGCAAACTGCGATCGATATCGGATCGCGCCCCAGCTGCTCACCTGTCAGTTTCAAAATTGTAATATAAAGATTTTTGTTGTTTTATTTTCTGGTTATTGTCTCTTTAACTCTTAATATAAGCATTTTTGAAGATAAATGCATTACACAAAAATGAATGCAAATTTTAAATACACTACTGTGCAATTTAAATTTGCCTTTAAAGGGACAGTAAAGTCATATATAGACATTCATGATTTAGACAGAGCATACAATTTTAAACAACTTTCCAATTTACTTTTATTATTTAATTTGCTTCCTTCTCTTGTTATCCTTTGCTGAAAGGTTTATCTAGGTAGGCTCAGGAGCAGCAAAGAACCTAGGTTCTAGCTGCTGATTGGTGGCGGCATATTTATACTGATTGTCATTGGCTCACCCATGTGTTTAGTTAGAAACCATGAGTGCATTGCTGCTCCTTCAACAAATGATACCTAGAGAATGAAGCACATTTGAAATAGAACTGGAAAGTTGCTTAAAATTGTATGTTCTTCCCAAACCTATGAAAGACAAATTTTGAGTTGTGTGTCCCTTTACTAATATATTCTAAAAACCTAATTATTAAATTTATAGTTCAATCTAAATATGTAATATTTAATATACGACACTCGATGAGACAAAAATGTATTGCATTTAATGTAATATTTCTGTAACTGAATAAACAAATACATTCATTTATTTTCATTCTGTAACTGCAAAGCCTACCCTGACTACTGCTCCATTTAAAGAAACAAATTTGTAGCTTTTTTTATTTCTTTTCCACAGGGCTAGGCAGCATGGCAGAAGACAACTGGTGTGTTAAAGTTTGAGCAATTCTTAGAATACATTTACAACCCTCTCTGGCAATCTGAGCCATCTTCTCATCTGTTTTTAATCTACTAAAGGAAGATGTTACAGGTTTTATGGCACTGCACGCTGCTGTATAACCAGTGACAACTGTTCCTCTGCTCCTGTCTTGTATCATATTGTTTTGGAACAAATCTTTCCTGTCAACGTTTCCAGTTTTTACTTCATATTTTTTTATTTCTTTTATAATAATAAACATTTGCATAGATTGTTCTGATGTTTCTTCTCGCAAACTTAGTTCTACCTTAAATTAATTAACTTAATGGCATTAATTGTTTTTTATTTATGACTACCAGCTCTGAGGGTATGTAGGGCTTGAGAAACTGCAGCCTTAAAGGGATAGTAAACACCTTGAGATTATTTATATAGAATGTTGTTATGCTTAAACATTCATGATTCATGTAGAGCATGCAATTTTAAACAATGTTCCAGTTTACTTCTGTTATAAAATTTGCTTTGTTATCAAAGAGAGCTAGTTCCTGTGAGCCATATAGATGACATTGTGATCACGCCCGTGGCTTGTGGCAGACATTGCACTAATTGGCTAAAATGAAAGTCAATAGATAATAAATAAAATGCCATGTGACCAGGGGGCTGTCAGAAGAGGCTTAGATACAAGTTAAAGGGACATTATACACTCATTTTTTCTTTGCATAAATGTTTTGTAGATGATCTATTTATATAGCCCATAAAGTTTTTTTTTTTAAATAAATGTATAGTTTTGCTTATTTTTAAATAACATTGCTCTGATTTTCAGACTCCTAACCAAGCCCCAAAGTTTTATGTGAATACTGTCAGCTACCTTCTCCAGCTTGTTCCTGTTTGTGTAAAGGGTCTTTTCATATGCAAAAGAAGGGGGAGGGGGGGGGAGTGTCTTATTTGCCACTTGCTGTGGGCTTTCCAGCTACCTTTTCAACAGAGCCAAACTAACAGCTTCTAAGTAAGTTTTTAAACAATTTTATACTGGATTTTTATATCAGTATCTGTGCATCTTATTCTTTATAGTAGTGTCTATTACATGCAGTTATATGAAAATGAGTGTATACTGTCCCTTTAATCACAGAGGTAAAAAGTATATTGCTATAACTGTGTTGGTTATGCAAAACTGGGAAGGGGTAGTAAAGGGATTATCTATCTTTTTAAAAAATAACAATTCTGATGTTGACTGTCCCTTTAAGTTCGCATTTCAAAATGTAAAAGTATGATTTGCACGTGACTTCTGATGGATTAGAATATGGGCCGAAATTTTGTGATGTTACAGTATATACAATTCCTGTGAGAATTCTTATTATAATTAATTATACTTTATGCTTTAATTTCAATTTGTCTTTAATTTTTCCTTGCGTTAAAGTCTGTTAACATCCATAGACTTTTAAAATGACTTCTATTATTACATTTGGTTGCTGCCTTGTTATCCTTTGTTTAAACCATACCTAGGTAGCACCAATACACTACTGGGAGCTAGATGGATATTGATGGCTACCCTTGTATGTTTTCAGTCATTGGCTCACCAGATGTATTCAGCAATCTCCCAGAATATAATTTTCTTTTTGCATTTTTATGTCCCTTTAAAAAGATTGCAATGTTCAATTTCCTTATAGTTTTCATGTGTTTAACAAATTGATTGGAATTGCTTTAAATAAATCCCTTGCATATAATATTCTTGGAACATTGTACATTAAAAGTCTTATGGATCTTCCTGGTGCCACTGTCATTTTCAATAGAAAGTATCCATATTGGTATATTTTTTTCTAAAAAAATATTTCTAACCAATAAAAGTAAACATTATTGATATTAAATCTCTTCTAAGATTAAACAAAAAGAGACAATTATACAACAGATTGCTTGAATACGTATGATAACAGTATCTGAATTATGCATATAACACCATGTATGTGCTTAACTATGGCTGGTATGTAAGAGATTTGCTTTGCAAGCATATTTTGACCATTTTATGACATAAATGCTTCTGTGCAGAGCTTTCTTTCCATGACAAGCCTGTTTTATTCACAGACTAAACTGACTGCTTGTTTGAAGATTTGAACAGAAGCACAGGACACATTTATTTTTAAGGCAGAATAAAACAGCATAACCACTACTGTTGACATGAAAAATGTTCCATTGCAGCAGAAAGGAAAGACCCTGTTGTAAAGGCATATTGTCATAAACCTATGCTATGCCCACGGCTTCTTTGCTACAGATGTCAGATGTTTGCTCTTCACAGCTGTGAGTTTCAGCTTTCAGATGTTTGTCAAATGCAATTCACAATTAGAGTCTTGCAGATTTTACTGACAGATAAATGTCTAAGGCTACTGAATTATGATTAGCTGCTCTATAAAACTATATTTCTTAATCCTCTTTAAGATATATACAGATAAAATAATGTATTTAATGCATTTATTTTTTTGCAATTAAAAATTAACCAGGTTGCTGTATTGGATAAAGAATCATCCATTTTAATTCTTCTGTAAACGTCAAGAAAATAATACATTTCCATTCACTTTCAGATCCCTTTACATTGGTGTCAGTGGGTATTTATTTATTATTATTTATTTAATTAATTATTTATTTTTATTTTATTATTTATTTAATATACGGCCCCTTTTCATTGGTATCAGTGGATTAGATGTTGCTGAAGGGTCCAGCCAACTGCTTCATAAACCCTCTCTGCCATAAAAATCACCCAGTACTAATTTTCGGGGTGGTTGACAAAAGCCCTACAATTTCCTATGAAATGCAGACAGGTTAAAAACAGTTGAAGATTGATACATCTAGCCCTCTATATGGTCACTATAGCTGCTTAACTTACCACTATGGTACTATAACAACACTGTGAGGTCATTGTTGTATTTGGCTATTTGCCAGTGGGAATTCTTTTCTTTGGTGTTATTTATTTATTTAAAAAGAAAGCCCCCTTGTATTTGTGTCAATGGGTTTTTATTTTTAAAAAGGCCATTTGCATTGGTTTCAGTGGGTATTAAGCACACTCCCTGCCCTGCATTCTCTCTTTAAGACCCATACACTCATCCATCCTCATATCTGTTTCAAATGACCCTGGACTCCTTCTAGGGCGTTGTACCTACAACATACCTCATAAAGGATCCAAATTGTCTAGTAGCAAGCAACTCTTGAAACAACATACCCACATCTTACATGAAATCATACAAAAATAGCCCTGCAAAATCTCATTGATCCCCATACCCATGTTAAACATCAGACCCAGCCCCATGCCTCATCAGACCTCCAGTGCTGCAGCCCCTTTGTCAGCTACTAGATGCAACACCTGACCTACAGCTCCTAAATAAGCTAAATGCAACATTATATTACAGATCTTAAACGTGCAGCCTATGAGATCCTCTGTCAGTCACATTACCTCATAAAACTAAACACTGGTTTTGTTTGCCAGAACCATGCATGAAACCTGCTACACCTCGAGACAGACTGTTTTTTTTTTTTGCACTGGCCTAAGATATCAGCTAGACTGTTAAGAAGAGTCTTACATGATGGATGGCACAGAGGATTTCATGGGAACATTCATGGAGTGTGTCTTAGTCCAGAATTAGACCCAAATTCTAGGATTAAATATAAGCACACACTAGTACACTGAATAAAGCCCAGGAGGTAACCCACAGGAGCAGCAAAAATAGAATTTTAAAATAGTACTCACTGGAGAAGAAAGATGACCACAGAAGAACTTGATGATCAAGTGGATGTAGGAACTCAGGCAGGAATAAATAAGGCAACTTTAGCAGGTCAAGAGTTATGGGTAGCCACGAAAGCAGGGGTCAGGCACGTTACAGCTCTTTAGTAAAGGAGTAATCAGGCAAGTAGTGGTCAGGTAACTTACAGCAGGTCTTAGTATAGAAGTATCAAGGAGAGTAGTCAGGCAAGCAGTGGTCAAATAACTTAGAGCAGACTTTGGTATATGAGTATGCAGAAGAGTAGTCAGGCAAGCAGAGGTCAGGCAACTTACAGCAGGCTTAGTACAGGGGTATCCAGAAGAGTAGTCAGGCAAGCAGAGGTCAGGCAACTTACAGCAGGCTTTAATTCAATGGAATCCAGAAGAGTAGTTTAAGCAATACTAGCAGATGGCTAAAGTGAAGGATCGGGGAGCTGCATCGGCATGGCGATGATTGGCTCTGTGACAGAGTGAAATGATTGGCTCTGTGACAGAGTGAAATGATTGGCTCTGTGACAGAGTGAACAGAACAAAAATTAACATTTGAATGTGAAATGTTGGTCTACCTAGTTAAATAACACCTGGCAAACCAAGTAGCAGACCACATCCCCCTCTCTTCTGAAACCAATATGAAGTTGTCAGGTGACTGGAAGTATAGCAGTAACACAGTGGTGGAATGCCATAAAAAATTGTATTTTGCCACCATAGACATATGTACCAGTTTCCCAACCCCTGACATAGAGCCAAAAATCCATGACACTGTCACCAGGGACTGTGATATAGGGGCATATTTATCAAGCTCATTATAAAGCTTAATGCCCCTTGTTTCCAGGAAAATGATATAATTTAATACAGAATAACTAACAAAGGGCTAGATTATGAGTTGAGCGTTATTCATCGCTCCCGCTCGCGCGTTAACCCTGCTAGAAGTAAGCATGCGTCAGGTAGCCTGCGTATTACACGATGAAAGTAAAACATTTTCGCTTGAGGGCTAACTCAATGCGGGCAAAAAGCCTAACTTCTAATATCGCAACCATGTTAACATATTCCCCATGTATATCAATGGAGTGCAAAAACTGGGGGAATTAAACTAACACCCAACAAGTCATGCAAACCTGATCACGTTTTCTCAAGTGCACTACCCTGACATGAAATGTTAATATTTCACATTCCAGTGTTCTTCACATAGCAGAATATGTTCTATTTATCCTTAAATACATATTCCTAAATATATGTGATTTTTTTTTGGTAAAATATATATCTATACCTATATATATATATATATAGATGATTATATATAGGTATAGATTTATACAGATATATATAGGAATATCTATTTAAAAATACTTAGAACATATTTCCCTATGTGAAGAACATTGGAATTTAAAATATTTACAGTAAATATGCAGTTAAACACTTGAATATTGCATAAATATGCTTTTACATGTTTTCAACTTCTTGACTGCAAATGGCTCCAATGCACATATATATATGCCTATATATGTATACTTGTGTATTTAAATATTTATATGTGTATATATGTTTGTACACACATATACACATACATATATATATATACATACATATACATATTTATACATGTGTATGTATGTATCTCTATGTTAAAACCCTTTCAACGTGTAATACGCACACTACTTCCGACGCGCAAAGATCCCTTTATTGTGCGCAACATTTAGCGTGCCATTCATAATATACTCCAATTGGTGGATAACAATTTATTGGCTGATGCCTTTTAAGTTATTTTTCTGGCTGATAAGGGCCCTTTTTTGATTCATAACAATCACAACAGATTGTTTTCATCTCTTTCCCACACCGACAATCGTATTATAGGCTCCTTGCTAAAAGCCCTATTTTTTACTCTGGGGCTGAAAAGTTCACGGCAACACAATCCATTTTTGAAAGACTTTTTCAAGGCCAGGTTTGACTTTTCAAATTTAACACATCAAAGCACTTGATAAAGCCTCAAAATGGCATTTTGGACATATTTGTAAGTATTCCAAGTTTGTTTGGAAAAGTCTATTATTTGTACATGTGCAAACCACTCTAAAATTGTCACAGGAGACATGTAATGGTGTATTAACATGCATGGTATTGTTTTATTTAAGCTCTATTCACTGTTTTATAGGCTGTATTATATTGTATACAGTGGGCAGGGCAGACATTTACATATTTATTGGAACATATACAAATGTACATGTGTTAAGTACTTGTCATCATGTACAGCTAAAGGGACCAATAGAAAAGGTCACAACAGTTACAAATATGTGGAGCAATCCTTTTCTTTCAATGTTTTATTCTAAGTCACACTTGAACTGTCATTATTGTCACTAACAATGCAGGTGTCTTCATTACTGGGTTTTAAAATCGGATTTTGCAATCGTGAGTTCCAAAGAAACCTATTGCAATCTATTTTCATCCGCACCACTGCTAAATCATCTGAATGCCATTTGTATGTTAACATGATGGATTTTGTGATGAGAGTGGGAGGTGACATCCCTGGACGGTGGCGTGGCTTATAAACGTTTTGTCTATGTCGCAGTTACTAAGTTAGATGTGTTGTACAAGCTGTTTACTTCTTTGCTCTGCAATAAAATAGCGTTGTACCTCCTATGCTGTGTCCTGCATCTCATGACATGGTGTCAGAAGTACTTGCCTCCGCTTCTGTTTCCTGAGTAATAAGGATATTGAAGTTTACCCCACCTGAGACTTTTGATTTCTCTCAGCCTGCAGCTTGGCCAACATGGTGTAAGTGGTTTCATAGCTTCAGGATTGCTTCCAAGCTGGACAAAGAGAGTGGTTAAGTACAAGTTTATTCTCTTTTATACTCTATGGGGAAAGATTTGGAGCCAGTGTTCAATGCCTTTATATTCCAAAAAGGGAAAGAATTTGACTTTGAAATAGTTATGAACAAACTCAGTGCTCACTTTGTGCCCAAAAGAAATGTGATTCATGAGAGGGCTTGTTTTCACAAATGTGCTCAGCGGGTGGGAGAATCTGTGGTGTCTTTTGTATGCAGCCTGTATGAACTAGCTGAATTCTGTGAGTTTGGTGTTGCTAAAGAGGAGCAAATCAGAGACAGAATAGTCATAGCAATTGCAGATGCTGAGGTCTCACTGAAGCTACAGTTGGAGGCTGAATTAACGTTAGATGGGGCTTTCAGGATGGCCCGCCAGAGTGAACTGGTGAAAAAGCAAAGTCCTGATCTGAGGTCTGAGGTATTGTGGATGAAGTGCAGCAGTTCAGGATAGCTGCAGGTGAAAGGCACAGTGTGAGCGGTAGACCAAGGGCAACAGATAGGCCCAGAAGCGGATGGGTGCAGCAGGCTCGCTGCACGTGGTATAACCGTACCTATGATCAGAATGTCATATGCCCCGCTAAAGATAAAAGATGTAGAAAGTGTAACCGAATGGGCCATTTTGAAGTGGTGTGTAAAACTGAATGCATTAAGGAGATGCAGGTGGATAATGACCAGGAGGGTCAAGAAGTGTCCTTTGTAGGGTCTGTTGTTGAACGGTCTGGTTCAGACAAAGATTGGCGGGTTACCCTTACTGTATTGGAAGCCAAGGTTGCCTTCAAGATTGGCACGGGAGCAGACATCACTGTAATGTCCCTTGAAGCATTCATAAAACTGCTTCAACAGCCTCAGCTTATAAATTGTGCGGGGAAATTTCTTACCAGCGAGTACAAGCAGAGGAAATTCACCATGTGGGTACATGTAATTAGAGGTCAGTGTGTTAACAACTTATTGAGCAGGAAAGCAGCCTTTGGTTTGGGCCTTGTTGCCAGAGTGAATGAGATTTCGGAAGACATGTTTGGTGAATTGGGCCTACTGAATTGCAACCTAGTCCGAATATCACTTAAAAGTGATGCAGTCCCATACAGCATTACCAATCCTCATAGAATTCCATTCCCGCTCATGCCTCAAGTGGAGAAGGAACTTCTGCATATGAAGAATATGGGAGTTATTGAAGAGGTTGTTGAAGTAACTGAGTGGTGTGCCCCCATTGTGCCTGTTTTGCGAAGAAAAATGGGAAGGTATGCATCTGCGTAGATTTCAAAAGGCTGAATGAGGCGGTGAAGAGAGAGAGATATGTGCTGCCAACGCTTGAAGACATAGCTCCGAAACTGGCTGGGGGGAAGTTCTTTTCTACACTGGATGCTTCCAGCAGCTTCTGGCAGATATCTATAGATCCACGGTGCAAACTGACTACCTTCATTACACCGGTAGGTCGGTTTTGCTTCTGCATACTCCCCTTTGTGATATCCTCTGCTCCTGAAATCTTCCAAAGAGAGATGAGTTCCCTCCTAAGGGACCAGGAGGACACAGCAACTGTCATGTACAACATTTTAGTGTATGGGTCTACATTGGAAGAACATGATCAGCGATTGAGCTGAAATTAAATAAAGAGAAGTGCCATTTTAGAAATTCTGAGTTATGTTACTTTGGCCATATCATCAATGGAGATGGCATCAAGCCGGACCCTGATAAAATCCTTGCTATTGAATAGATGAAAAATCCTTCTGATGTACATGATCTGAGACAAATATTGGGCCTTGTGAATTATGTGGGCAGGTTCCTTCCAGATTTATCCACAGTACTACACCCTATCACAGAGTTGTTGAAAAAAGATGTTGCCTGGGTCTGGGGTCCTCCACAGGAAGAAGCTTTTGTACAGGTCAAGTCCTTGATGGGGTCTGCTCCAGTGTTAGGGTTCTACGACCCTTCTAAAAAGACTGTGGTTAGTGCTGATGCGAACAGTTATGGGCAAGGGGCCGCCCTCCTGCAGCTGAATGAGAACAAACTACAGCCCATCGCATACTGTTGCCATACACTGATGGTTGCTGAGTCGAAATATACCCAAATTGAAAAAGAGTCCTTTGCTGCAATTTGGGCCTGTGAGCGCTTCCTGCGTTACTTAGTAGGTTTAGAGAAATTTAGTCTGGAGATTGACCATAAACCGCTAGTCCCTCTAATTAACTCCTATGATATTGACAAAACACCCCTAAGATGCCAGAGACTTCTGATGAGGCTGCTCAGGTTCAATGTCCAGACAGTGCATGTGCTGGGGAAACAACTGGTAGTGGCAGATACACTTTCTAGGCTCCCACTGGCTTGTGCTGAAGAATCTTCAACGGAATCAGATGTGAAAGTGTATGTGGATTCAGTTCTGGCATCCAAATCCATTTAGTCAGGAAAGCTAGAGCAAATAAGAAAAGAGACACGTTTAGATACAGACCTTTAGATAACCCAAGAAGTTATTATGTACATAAAAGGAGGTTGGCCCGAGAGCCAGGTAGCCTGGATAGCTTTAAGTTCTTACCAGTCAGAGAGGTCACAGTTCACAGAGCTGGATGGGTTGGTGCTATTCCAGGACTGCATTGTTATTCCTGTAAGCATGCAGCAGGAGATGTTAAGCAGGATTCATGATGGCCACTTGGGCATTACAAAGTGCAGAGAAAGGTCAGCTACAGCAGTATGGTGAACTGGGATCAGTTCCGACATTGCAAGACACATGTCAAAATGTGCCTTTTACAGGAACGCCGGACTACTCAGAGAAGGGAGCCCTTGATTTCTACTCCGCTGCCTGCAGGCACATGGCAGAAAATAGCTGCTGATTTTTGCGAACTGCATGGGAAGAAGTACCTAGTCATGATTGATTACTATTCCTGGTATTTAGAGATTGCACCCTTGAATGAGATCATCAGTCAAGCCGTTATCACTCGTCTCAAGAGCTTGTTCGCCCGGTTGGGCATACCAATGGAGTTAGTGAGTGACAACAGAATGCAGTTTGCTTCTATGGAGTTCAGTTCTTTCAGCAGTAAATATGATTTTGACCATTCTACGTCAAGTCCACATTACCCGCAGACCAATGGAATGGCTGAAAGGGCAATTGAAACAACAAAGTTCATTTTGAAGCAATCAGAACAGTACCTAGCCCTCTTGGCCTATAGGGCCCATCCAAGCCACGGGTTGTAGCCCGGCACAGCTGATGTTAGGACATCAGATTCGCACAACTTTACCCTCTGTGGGTGTCTTCCAGCCAACCAGCTCTGTTTCTTGGGACGAGGTCCTTAGATGGGATGAAGAGGCTAAAAGGGGTTATCGATTCTTCTACGACAGAAAACACTCTGTGAGGCCCTTGCAGAAGCTGAATGTGGAGCAAAGTGTCAGAGTTAAACTGGATGATAAGAAATGGAAGATGCCTGCTACAGTAATTGGATGCTCTCCAGAACCAAGGTCTTATGTAGTCCTTACTGATGGATGGACAGTCACACATCGAAATAGAAGACATCTTCAGCCAGTACCTGAGAGTTTGGGACTGGATGCCTCAGAGCCACGGCCAGTGGAATCCCCTGTTTTAAGAGGAATGCCTTCCCCTCAGCAAGATCACAGCATGGATACTTCTTTGCTTCCAGCAGACTCTCAATCGCTTTCTTATGTATCAGATGACAGTTCATGTAAAATGACGTCAAGTGGAAGAGTGGTGAAACTTCCAGCCCGATATCGGGATTAGCACTAGTTTGAGCAGTGACCGGAAGAATGGGCAGCATAATCCCATGGTCACTGTGGACTAGGGTAGTCTACTTTGATGTTCAAGTCGGGATTGTATTTCTTGTTGTTCATTATATATTCTCTTTAACTTGTTATTTGTTATACACTAAACAAAACTATTTTTGTATGCTTCTTGTATACCTTGTTATTTAATGTACTCTAAAAAAAAATGTATGCTTTGTCCTTTGAAAAAGGGGAAGATGTGATGAAAGTGAGAAGTGACTATGTTGCAGTTACTAAGTTAGATGTGTTGTACAAGCTGTTTACTTCTATGCTCTGCAATAAAATAGTGTTGTACCTCCTATGCTGTGTCCTGCATCTCATGACAGATATATTGGCCACTATATTGTCACTTTTAATATTTGACAAGTATTGTTTTTTTTACAATATTTATTTTTATTGTTTGTAAAAGTTCTGTTTCCTGTTTGTTCTGAAAACAAGATGGAAAATAAGGCTTTCTATTGAAAAAATTATGATATCTTCTTATACTGGATTTTAACAGAACTGAAACAGTAAAAAGTGAAGCCGCTACATTGCACATTGCATCTCCATAGAAGAAGTTCAAATAAAATTGCGTATTTGTGACTAGGATTTTATAGGGGAAACGCCTTCATGCACACTAAGTCCAAACACAACAGTGCATTTCAAAGTACTTGTGCCCAGGGGTCAAGTCGAGTGGGAATGCATGGGAACGGAGTTCCTTCACTATTTTTGCAGGAGGAACTAAGTTCCCATTGGACAGAGAACAGAAACCCTTCAGTAAACACTGCTGCTGCTCCTGATGGTTGGAAGAGCTAGAGCACAATCTGGTTAGAGGGATAATGAGATCCTCTAGTAATTGGCAGTAACACTTCCTACAATACACTAAATGTAAGACTGTGAGTGGTCCTGCTGTGTTATCATCCCGCACTGTGCTTACATTTCTGTGTGGCTTGTTCTGGGGTTATTTAGCTCCCCTTAGCAGAAATAGGACTACTCTGTGAGGCCTATTTATCAAAGCTTCAACTGAAAATGCGCTAGAATTCCGTGTCGTAGTTGTCGCGAGATTGATGCGCCGTAGTTATCAAAGCCTTAAGATCGCAATAATTTGAAATTTGTGACGTAACATACGATCCAACGGTCTCAATTCGACGCAGATCGATGCAAATAGAAAACCTCTGGAATTCTAACGTAATTCTGTGTATTCACCATGGTATTCGACACAATTTGAAGCTTTTCAAAAGTTATCAAAAAATGAACAGTTACGCTCGAGTCTTATCCGACGCAGCGTACCTAGTTTTCAATCCGCCAGCTTTGAGGTCACGGATGCTATAGAAGTCAATGGTAATCGGAAAACACTGAAATCTTATGTTCGATGCTGCGAGAGAGTGAAACATATCATCTAATAAAACTCAATTTAAAACATTTTTAAATATGTATACCCTTCAAAAATGAAACAATATTATTGCAAATCGAATTATTGCGAATCAAATTGCTCGATACTTCTGTCATTGATCACTCCTCAGAACTTGTGAGTGCCATTTGTTACATTGTGTATTATACTTTGAAAGTATGTATATGGGAAATTAGTATTAAAGATAAACATTGATTCTGATATTAGGACACACAGTGTAATATTTTAGACAAGGATTTTAAAATTCGAATTGATGTTTGTTTCAATAAAATCTTAAGCTGATAGCTCAGAGGGATAGCCCACCTAACTTTAAACTGTCATGATTCAGATACAGCAGAAATTAAATTCACCTCTTTACAGGCATAATATGTTCAGTGCATTTCTTCCTTCTCTTGAATTTCTTTTTCAGTAAGAAATGTCATCTTATATGCCAGGCCATTTTATAACACCTGTGAAGGGGTGGTTTTAAAAATAGATTGCAATCAGGAGGGGTTAGACATGTGCAGAGAGAAACCTGGCCCAGCTCTTAAAGGGAAAGGAAACCACAAAATATTATTTCAAAATTTGGATAGAACATACAATTTTAAACAACTTTCCTATTTACTTCTATTCTCAAATTTGCTTCATTCTCTTGTTATCATTTGCTGAAGGAACAACATTGCACTATTGGCAGCTAGTTGAACACATCTATTTAGCCAATCACAAGAGACAAATGTGTGCAGGCACCAATTAGCAGCTAGCTCCCACTAGTGCAACTTAAATTTTCACTTTCCTATCCCTTTAAAATAGCCATAGATTTCAAATAAATACATATGATACTCTGATTACATGTTATATTTGTAATTATTCCTGCTCAGAATAATAATACATTTACAATATATACATATAGTGGTATAAATAAACACAGAGATATGACAGACAACATTGTTTAGAACAAAAAAAGGAACTTTGTGACATGTAAATATGTTTGCAAAAGATTTCTGACATAACACACACACACACACACATACAATATATATGTGTGTGTGTGTATATACATACTAAAATATGTATGTCCAATCTTAAAAAGAATTCTAATAATTCACTCTCCACTTTGCACCAAAAATGTCGCTTACTTGTAAACACATTTACACTATATACAATAATGTGCTGAAGAGAAATGTGCTTGTTCGTGGACAGTATTGAAATGGCATAAATAAAGTTGGGAAAAGCCTGAATAGCCGCGACATCGATGACTGTTAGTTAACACCAGTCCGATGCTCTTCGCACCGTACTTGACGCGCGTGTTTTTGACTGCTTTTTTGATAAATAAGGAGAACGTATTTAGATCCGCGGCCGCGATGTTTGGCGATGTTTGACGAGCGTATTGACGCTCGTGAATGCAACATAGTTGACGCTTTGATAAATAGGCCTCTGTGACAGAGGAGGATTTTCAGGCCCAAAAGCAACCATTCAACCCTTCATTGGATTTAATTTGCTTTCATTAACCAAAGTAAAAAACAATATTAATTGTGATGGGGGGTGGAAGTCTTGGTGAGTTCCCACACTATTTTTTGTAGTACTTGACCCCTGCTTGTGCCTACATGATTAAACTCATGTTCACAAAGGTGCCTTTATGTATAATGTAGGTACAAACATTTTGAAACACACCATTGGGACTACATTTGGACTTAGGGTGCATGAAGGTGCGTTCCCTATAAAAATCTGGTAATGACAGCACAATCTCGTTTGAACATCTTATATACAGATACAAGGTTACAATAGATTAGGTTCACTTCATAGCCACTTTTTGTACATACTATTGCACAAGCAAATCTCATTTTACATTTGTGCAAGGGAACTTGGTTGTATGAAGACAAAGGCCTCTATTTATCAAGCTGTCAACCGCAAATACGCTGGAATTCCGCAGCGTATTTGTGGCGAGCTTGATTCGCCTTAGTTATCAAACCCTACAGACCGGCAAAAGTAGAATTTAGTGACGTAACATACGATCCGCCGGACTCAGTCTGACACAGATCGCTACTTACGTCACTCCAGATGTTCCGAACGCAAGTTCGGCACAATCTGACTACTTTTGCTAGTTATCAAATAACTAGCAGGTACGCTCGGCACTTTTCCGGCCCAGCATACCTGGTTTTCAATCCGCTGCCCTGGAGGCGGCGGATCCCATAGGAATCAATGGGAGTCTGACCATAGCGAAAGTTCATGTTCGCTGCTGCCCGACATCCCATTGATTCCTATGGGAGCTGTCTACACCTAACACCCTATTTCAACAATAACAAAATGAGATGCACAGACAGCCGGTGGTAAGTTCCAGTTTCTTTTATTGCAAATAAAAACTCTTTGTCCCAACAAGGGTATAGGATTCACAAGCTGTGCAGCAGTTGGAGATAGCTTCACTTCAGTGACTGATTGCTGACATGTTTCGGCAATTAAGCCGTAATCGTAGCTGCAGTCTCAGGTGAGCACCAGTCCTATAAACTGGTTCCTGTTACCTGATTGGTTAAAAGCTAATTAAAACCATACCTGGAGTGAAGCTATATCCAGCCCTTCTCAAATTAGATATAACAGGAAGACATTTGTCCTATATCAAGAATCTATAATATATACATCAAATGTGAAATTTAAACTAAAACAATCAACTAAACATGAATGAGAGTAAAATATGCTTAATACTTATTGAAAGGTGAACCCTGATATAATGTAATCTAAAGTAATCTGAAGTAATCTAAACTAAAAGTCACATCTATGTTTGTTAGAACATTTGTTAATTATAAGGAGATAGTAAATTTTCCAAATTCCTCCTTCTGATTTATTCAATAAATATGTATAAATACTTTGTTATCCAATACATATGAACCAACAATGTGAAGACCTAATTCTATGTTAACAAGCCTACAGATTGCACACATACCTATATATATATACAAAAGATATTATTTATTAATGTATAGATATTTTTCTCTCTCAAATCTATACTGAACAGGTATGTGAAGACATAATGTTGTAGTTACACATATCACAGCTAGAGAATGGATGGAAACACAGACCCAGGACCAGGATTATTATTCCCAAAAATTTATTAGGTCAAATTCTGAGTTTAACCCTTCAGGGACTCTGGTCCTGAGTCTGTGTATCCAAAACACCTCTCTTTTTTCCAGCAATCTCTCTCTGTCACCTCCTCTTTTGTTCGTTCTGACCTGTTCTATAATGGTCCATCTTAATGACTTAATACTTGTTTGATGACAGTTTTTAAAGTGCTGGACCAGAGGTGTAGTTAATTTACCATTTTTAATATTTGAAATGTGTTCCCTGATCCTTTCTCTGGTCTCTCTGGTTGTGAGTCCTGTATACTGTACATTGCATTCTATGCAGGTAAGTAAATAAATTGCGAACCTTGTTCTGCAATTCAGACAAGAGAAATGTTGAAAATTCTCTCCAGTTACACAGCTTCTGAAGCCTACTCCCTGTTGTAGAAATTCACAGGCAGTACATTGTGTGTAATTACATTTAAAGGTACCTTTAAATGTCATCCAGGATGAGCCTGCCTCATCCCTAGCTCTGAGCTGTGTAGGAGCAAGTATGTTGCTAAGGCTTACACCCCGTCTGAAGGCATATCTACACCCTTTTGAAACCGTATCTACCAAACCATCATCTGCTTTTAGAATATTAAAATGTTTTCTAACAATGTTACAGATGCGGTGGAATTGGTTGCTATATTGGGTAATAAAAGATACACCCTCAAATCCCTTAGTTTTATCCTTGGTTCTATCTTCAAGATAGATATTTCTAGGGTTTGCCCCAATATTCAATCTTTGATGACTGACTTGGTCTCTTTTGTAGCCTCTTTCGCAGAACCTCTGCTCCAGCTCTAAGGATTGAGTTTCATATTCCTTATCCGTTGAGCAATTCCTCCGGAGTCTAATGAATTGTCCTTTTAGGACCGACTTAAAGACTCTTTTCGGATGGTTGCTTTTGGCATGGAGGAGGGTATTGCCAGTGATGGGTTTCCTGTATACCTTACTACTGACAAGATTGTTGTTTATGCCTGTCAGAGTAACATCCAAATAATTAATGCTTGTTTTATTAAATTCAAATGTGAATTTTATGCCAATACCATTTTCATTAAGTAAGGATACAAAGCTTAAAGCTTCTTCTTCCGTACCATACCAGATCATTAGCAGGTCGTCAATGTACCTCCTATAGTACATGATCTTATGTTTCCAAAGTTCATCACATCCAAAGATGTGGGACAGCTCCCACCAACCCATAAAAAGGTTGGCGTAAGAAGGGGCACCCTAACATGTACCCCGAGTCTAAACACCCCTAATCTGCCCCCCCCTACACCGACGCCACCTACATTATACTTATTAACCCCTAAACCACCGCTCCCAGACCCCGCCGCAACTAAATACAACTACATTATATTTATTAACCCCTAATCTGCCCCCCAACACCGCCGCCACCTACATTATATTTATTAACCCCTAATTTACCCCCCTACACCGCCGCCACTATATTAAATGTATTAACCCCTAAACCTAAGTCTCACCCTAACACCCCCCTAACTTAAATATAATTTAAATTAATCTAAATAAATATTCCTAGCATTACATACATTATACCTATTTAAAACTAAATACTTACCTATAAAATAAACCCTAAGATAGCTACAATATAACTAATAGTTACATTGTAGCTATTTTAGGATTTATTTTTATTTTACAGGCAAGTTTGTATTTATTTTAACTAGGTACAATAGTTATTAAATAGTTATTAACTATTTAATAACTTCCTAGTTAAAATAAATACAAAAGTACCTGTAAAATAAAACCTAACCTAAGTTACAATTACACCTAACACTACACTATCATTAGATTAATTACCTAAACTAAATACAATTAAATAAAATTATCTAAAGTACAAAAAAAACACTAAATTACAGAAAATAATAAAAAAATTACAAGATTTTTAAACTAATTACACCTAATCTAATCCCCCTAATAAAATAAAAAATCCCCCAAAATAATAAAAATCCCTACCCTATACTAAATTACAAATAGCCATTAAAAGGGCTTTTTGCGGGGCATTGCCCCAAAATAATCAGCTCTTTTACCTGAAAAAATGTAGAATGCCCACACACCCAACCCTACTCTAAAACCTACCCAATCCCCCTTAAAAAAACCTAACACTAACCCCTTGAAGATCACCCTACCTTGAGACGTCTTCACCCAACCGGGCTGAAGTCCTCCGCGAAGCCTGGCGAAGTGGTCCTCCAGACGGGCAGAAGTCTTCATCCAAGCCGGCCAGAAGAGGTCCTCCAGACGGGCAGAAGTCTCCATCCATCTTCAAGACATCCGACGCGGAGCATCCTCTTCCAACGACATCCGACGACTGAATGAATGTTCCTTTAAATGAGGTCATCCAATGATTGAATCAGCCAATAGGATTGAACTACAATCCTATTGGCTGATTGCATCAGCCAATATGATTTTTCCTACCTTAATTCCGATTGGCTGATATTTATATTGTAGCTATCTTAGGGTTTATTTTATAGGTAAGTATTTAGTTTTAAATAGGTATAATTTATTTAATGCTAGGAATATTTATTTAGATTAATTTAAATTATATTTAAGTTAGGGGGGTGTTAGGGTTAGGGTTAGACTTAGGTTTAGGGGTTAATAAATATAATGTAGGTGGCGGCGGTGTAGGGGGGGCAGATTAGGGGTTAATAAATATAATGTAGGTTGCGGCAGTGTAGGGGGGGCAGATTAGGGGTTAATAAATATAATGTAGGTGTCGGCGGTGTAGGGGGGGCAGATTAGGGGTTAATAAATATAATGTAGGTGGTGGTGGGCTCCGGGAGCGGCGGTTTAGGGGTTAATAACTTTATTTAGGTGCGGCGGGGCCCGGGAGTGGCGGTATAGGGGGTAAACAGTATAGTATAGTGTGGGTGTTTAGTGACAGGGTACCAAAAAAGCAGAAAAAAAGCCGAAGAGCAGCGAGATCGATGACTGTTAGTTAACAACAGTCCGCTGTTCATTGCTCCGAACTTGGTGCGGGGATTTTTGACAGCTCTTTTGATAATTTTGGAGAACGTATTCAGGTCCGCGGCGGCAATGTTAGGCGATCTTAGGTGAGCGTATTGGTGCCGTCGAATGCAGGTAAGTTAACAGCTTGATAAATAGAGGCCAAAGAGCCTAATTTTTTAAAGCTTTCTGGTCTGGCGATATTCTATAAGAATTCTTGTCACTATTATAAGATCTCTAATTAGACATGTTCATTTGTCTTCAGATAAATATGTATTCGCCTGAATTTCAGCCCATTTATCCACATAATGACTAGATGAATGGATCAGGGACCAAAGTGGGCAAATAACAATGGTTTTCATGTTTGTTAGTTGTGTTAGTTTTTTGTTTTTTTTCTGCAAAATTGGCAGAAAACACAGAAAAGGGGGAAGGAGTTGAGATCATTTGACAAATCAGCTCATTAGTTTGCAGTTATGTACAGAGGGTCTGACCATTCATGTCCAATCCTGACAGACCATTACTAAATGATTGATGTAAGGGCCAGCATGTCAGACATTTAATGTCAAACCTTTGGAGGTGTATTTTTAGGATTTGTGTGCCGGAGGCCTACCTTGTTCAGTAAAGGCTGTGACACACTGCAAGCGATGCGGCGCGAGGCGAAGCAGCTGCTTCGCTCCACGTCGCATCGCTTCTGAAGATGAAATATTTCATCTCTGAGTGCTCAGCTACGCGACCTGACGCAGCAGAGTGCTCAGAGATGAAAAGGCAAGACACACTGAGCGCGCACATCCGCATCTACACGTTGCGCGTTGCATCCCTTGCAGTGTGTCACAGCCTTAACTCTGCTGCCTGCTTCCACCTATCCTCTTGCCCTTCTGTGGTGGTCATCATCTGATAAATTCAAAATTATAGGGAAACTGTTGACTGCTGTGTCCAAGGGACTGTAAACATGTTTGTCCTCCTCCCTTGGAGGTGTATTTGTAAGGTTTATGTACTATCATTATCAGACGTCTAATTCAGTAACTCTGCTGCCGCCACCTCTCCTGTTCCTGCTTTTCTCTGAATTGAGTCTCCAATTAACTAAAAACGTGAGGAACAGATGTTTGAAAAAGTGAGGAATGTGGGTACTTTAGCATGAGCGAGTGCTGATGCAGCTTAGAGCTTTGGCGACTGAATTCATTATTTGTGCCAGTAGGAGTGGCTCATCAGCGCAGTATCGCCGGGCAGTTTGATTCATGTGATGAAGACCTAGCTTGAACCTTTTTTGTGACTGATACTATGTGCACTTTATATATTTTGTGGCATCTGCAAAGGTTTTACTTGTGTCTTTAGGATGCTATATGTTTGTCTGGTAAATGTATTATATTTTGTAATTTTGTTTTATGTTCTATGCATCAGGGACATCACAGCATATCTTGTTCTTTTACATTTTGATAACCAATGCATTTTGGATATTTTTGGTAAGAGTGCTGTGTTCCCTGTTTATAGTTTATTAGTGGCGTGGGTAGGGATAAATGTCTCTATTATTGTGTCTATAAGAGTATCATGTTGAGCCTCCAGCAAACTTTCAAGGTCAGCCAAAAGAGCTGTAGCAGCCTCCATTTTCCAAATAAGGGTCAGATTACAAGTGGTACACTACTTAGCGATTTTGCTTATGCACAAACTTCGTTGGAAGTAAACTTTCAATGCACGCATTTTACAAGTTGAAAGTAAATTGTTTGCTGCATTTTCAGACTTCAATTGAGCATGCTTTTAAAAAAACAAAAAACTAACACTTATTGCTCGCACATTAACCATTCCAATGTTCTGATTATTTTTTTGTAAAATATATATCTACTAGTTGTTGCCCACTGCTTCACTCACATGAATTTTGTGATTTGGTACAATTTTTTTTAAAAGGAACATGAGTGTTTTGTCCAAAATCTATTAAATATAATTTACAGGTTGATGTCTTAACGTAATAACCAATATTTATTGCAGACGTTAGTCGGGGCTTATTGGCTACAAAACAAAGATAGGTGTTTTATTGATATGCGTCTAGGAATTTTTTAGTATTGTAATTACAAACAGAGAATGAGACAGACAAAACGCAACCACTCGATTCGACGTGTGCCATCACGTGTGTGCCCATTTGGGTTGCACACTTGATAACATAAACTCTGTGAGTTTTCATTAATTCTCTGTCGGCTAGATTTAGAGTTCTGCGGCCAAAGGGGTGCGTTAGCTACGCATGCTTTTTTCCCCCCGCACCTTTTAAAAACCGCTGGTATTTAGAGTTCACAGAATGGCTGCGTTAGGCTCCAAAAAAGGGAGCGTAGAGCATATTTACCGCCTCTGCAACTCTAAAATCTAGCGGTGCTTACGGACGCGGCCAGCTTCAAAAACGTGCTCGTGCACGATTCCCCCATAGAAAACAATGGGGCCATTTGAGCTGAAAAAAAACCTAACACCTGCAAAAAAGCAGCGTTCAGCTCCTAACGCAGCCCCATTGTTTTCTATGGGGAAACACTTCCTACGTCTGCACCTAACACTCTAACATGTACCCCGAGTCTAAACACCCCTAACCTTACACTTATTAACCCCTATTCTGCCGCCCCCGCTATCGCTGACACCTGCATATTTTTTTAACCCCTAATCTGCCGCTCCGTACACCGCCGCTACCTACATTATACCTATGTACCCCTAATCTGCTGCCCCTAACACCGCCGACCCCTATATTATATGTATTAACCCGTAATCTGCCACCCCTGCTATCGCTGACCCCTGCATATTATTATTAACCCCTAATCTGCCACTCCGTACACCGCCGCAACCTACATTATACCTATGTACCCCTAATCTGCTGCCCCTAACACCACCGAGTCCGACCCCTATATTATATTTATTAACCCCTAATCTGCCCCCCACAACGTCGCCTCCACCTACCTACAATAATTAACCCCTAATCTGCCGATCGGATCTCGCCGCTACTCTAATAAATGGATTAACCCCTAAAGCTAAGTCTAACCCTAACACTAACACCCCCTAAGTTAAATATAATTTAAATCTAACAAAATAAATTAACTCTTATTATATAAATTAATCCTATTTAAAGCTAAATACTTACCTGTAAAATAAATCCTAATATAGCTACAATATAAATTATAATTATATTGTAGCTATTTTAGGATTAATATTTATTTTACAGGCAACTTTGTAATTATTTTAACCAGGTACAATAGCTAAAATAGCTAAAATAATTACAAAATTACCTGTAAAATAAATCCTAACCTAAGTTACAATTAAACCTAACACTACACTATCAATAAATTAATTAAATAAAATACCTACAATTATCTACAATTAAACCTAACACTACACTATCAATAAATCATTTAAATACAATACCTACAAATAACTGCAATTAAATAAACTAACTAAAGTACAAAAAATAAAAAAGAACTAAGTTACAAAAAATCAAAAAATTGTATTAGAAAAATATTACAACAATTTTAAACTAATTACACCTACTCTAAGCCCCCTAATAAAATAACAAAGACCCCCAAAATAAAAAAATGCCCTACCCTATTCTAAATTAAAAAAGTTCAAAGCTCTTTTACCTTACCAGCCCTGAAAAGGGCCATTTGCAGGGCATGCCCCAAATAATTCAGCTCTTTTGCCTGTAAAAAAAAACATACAATACCCCCCCAACATTACAACCCACCACCCACATACCCCTAATCTAACCCAAACCCCCCTTAAATAAAACTAACCTAAGGCCATGAAGATCTTCCTACCTTATCTTCACCATGCCAGGTTCACCGATCGCTCCAGGCTCCGAAATCTTCATCCAAGCCCAAGCGGGGGCTGGCGATCCATAATCCGGATGAAATCTTCTATCAAGCGGCGGCTGAAGAGGTCCAGAAGAGGCTCCAAAGTCTTCATCCTATCCGGAAAGAAGAGGAGATCCGGACCGGCAACCATCTTGATCCAAGCGGCATCTTCTATCTTCATCCGATGACAAACGGCTCCATCTTGAAGACCTCCAGCGTGGATTAATCTTCTTTTTCCGACGTCCAACTGAAGAATGAAGGTTCCTTTAAGGGACGTCATCCAAGATGGCGTCCCTCGAATTCCGATTGGCTGATAGGATTCTATCAGCCAATCGGAATTAAGGTAGGAAAACTCTGATTGGCTGATGGAATCAGCCAATCAGAATCAAGTTCAATCTGATTGGCTGATCCAATCAGCCAATCAGATTGAGCTTGCATTCTATTGGCTGTTCCGATCAGCCAATAGAATGCGAGCTCTATCTAGGCCTGTGTTTTTTGTACATGGGTACCAATCAGCTAAGTTGTGGTAGGGGCGTCTGTCCTGCACATTAGGGTTTATTTTACAGGTAAGTATTTAGTTTTAAATAGGAATAATTTATTTAATAAGAGTTAATTTATTTCGTTAGATAAAAATTATATTTAACTTAGGGGGGTGTTAGTGTTAGGGTTAGACTTAGCTTTAGGGGTTAAAAAATTTATTAGAATAGCGGTGAGCTCCGGTCGGCAGATTAAGGGTTAATGTTTGAAGTTAGGTGTCGGCGATGTTAGGGAGGGCAGATTAGGGGTTAATACTATTTATTATAGGGTTATTGAGGCGGGAGTGAGGCGGATTAGGGGTTAATACATTTATTATAGTAGCGGTGCGGGTTCGGTCGGCAGGGGTTAATAAGTGTAGGTAGGTGGCGGCGACCTTGGGAGCGGCAGATTAGGGGTTAATAAATATTATGTAGGTGTCTGCGGTATTAGGGGCAGCAGATTAGGGGTACATAGGGATAATGTAGGTGGCGGCGTTGTACGTAGCGGCAGATTAGGGGTTAAAAAAAATTAATAGAGTGGCGGCGGTGTGGGGGGGGCCTCGGTTTAGGGGTACATAGGTAGTTTATGGGTGTTAGTGTACTTTAGAGCACAGTAGTTAAAAGCTTTATAAACCGGCGTTAGCCCAGAAAGCTCTTAACTACTGACTTTTTTCTGCGGCTGTAGTTTTGTCGTTAGATTTCTAACGCTCACTTCAGCCAAGACTCTAAATACCGGCGTTAGAAAGATCCCATTGAAAAGATAGGATACGCAAATGGCGTAGGGGGATCTGCGGTATGGAAAAGTTGTGGCTGCAAAGTGAGCGTTAGACCCTTTCCTGACTAACTCCAAATACCAGTGGGCGGTAAAAACCAGCGTTAGGAGCCTCTAACGCTGGTTTTCACGGCTACCGCCCAACTCTAAATCTAGGCCTGTGTTTCTTGTACATGGGTACCAATCAGCTAAGTTGTGGTAGGGGCGTCTGTCCTGCACATTAAAAATATGCAAAAAATGCGACCACTCGCAACAACGTCTGCCCTCACGTGTGTGCTCATTCGGGTTGTACACTCGCTAATATTAATTTTGTGAGTTTTCGTTAATTCTCAGTGTTTCTCGTACATGAGCACCAATCAGCTAAGTTGTGGATGGGGCGTCTGTCCGGCACATTAAAAATATGTGAAAAACGCGACCACTCGCAACGACGTGTGCCCTCACGTGTGCGCTCATTCGGGTTGCACACTTGCTGACATTAACTTTGTGAGATTTTGGTAATTCTCGGTGTTTCTCGTACATGGGTACCAATCAGCTAAGTTGTGGGCGGGGCGTCCGTTCTGCACATTAAAAATATGCAAAAACCACAACCACTTGCAACGACGTGTGTCCTCACATGTGTGCCCGTTCGGGTTGCACACTCGCTGACATTAACTTTCACCTAGATTACGAGTTTTGCCCTAAACAGGGTGCAAAACTAACGCTAATAAAGTTGTGTTATTTCGCCCTCCATAGTGCTGCCATTATGAGTTACTGAAAATCCTCCTTGTGGAGTTTAGCTCCATACCGCACAAAATCCAAGGGCTGCTTTAACATGCTCGTACACGCTTTCCCCCATAGACATCTATGGGAAGGGAGTTATACCTGAAGTGTGGAATGAAAAATCTCTGTAATGCAACCCCATTGATGTCTATAGAGAAAAAAAGTTACGTTTAAACCTAACACCCTAACATAAACCCCGTCTAAACACCCCTAATCTGCCGCCCCTGACATCACTGCCACCTAAATAAAGTGATTAACCCCCTATTCGCTGACACTATAATAAAGCTATTAATACCTATTCTGCCGCTCCCCGACATCACCGACACTATAATAAAGTTATTAACCCCCAAAACCTCCGGCCTCCCACATCTCTGCAACGAAATAAACCTATTAACCCCAAAACCTCCGGCCTCTCATATCTGAGCCACTAAATAAACCTATTAACCCCTAAACCACTGGCCCCTTACATCGCAAAACACTAAATTAAACTATTAACCCCTAAACCTAACACCCCCCTAACTTTAAATAAAAATTACAATATGACTATATTTAAATAAAAACTTACCTTTGAAAAAAAAAAAAACTAACATTAAACTATAAATTAACCTAACCTTACTATTCTAATAAAATAAAAAATACTACCAATTGGGTGGTGGGTTTTACTGTTTGGGGGGAAAAAAATTTATAGGTAAAAGAGCTGTTTGGCAATGCCCTACAAAAGGCCCTTTTTTAGGGCTATTGGTAGTTTATTGTAGGCTAGGGGGTGTTTTTATTTTGCGGGGGGCTTTTTATTTTTACGGGGCTATTAGATTAGGTGTAATTGTTTTTATTTTTGATAATTTCGTTTATTATTTTAGTAAGCTTAGTGGTTTTTATTTCTCGTAATTTAGTGTTTTTTATTTTTTGTAATTTTAGATTTTTTAATTTTTTTCGTAGTGTTAGGTTTTTTAAATTTGTAATTTAGATATTTTAGTTGGTAGTATTTTTTATTTTATTAGAATAGTATGGTTAGGTTAATTTAAAGTTATATAGTTTGTTTTATTCACCTAGATTACAAGTTTTGCGCTATAGAGGGTGCGAAATTAACGCAAAAAAAGTTGCGTTATTTCACCCTCCATAGCGCTGCCATTACGATATGGTTGCGATGAGCTCCATACCGCACAAAATACAAGCTCTGCTTTGAAGTGCTCGTGCATGCTTTCCCCAAAGACATTAATGGGGAGAGTATTAGAAAAAAAAACTAACACCTGCGATCGCGGAATGAAAAGCTCTGTAACGCAAAGAGGGATTCTGTACCTGGGGGTACAGAATCCCTCTTTGCAAAAGAAATGCTAGAAGCTAGGATAATAGTATTACCGAAACCAGGTAAAGATCCCAAAGCACCAGCTAGTTATAGACCAATCTCACTATTGAATAATGACGTAAAAATATATGCTAAACTTATATCTGATAGAATAAATAAAATATTACCTGAAATTATAAATATTGACCAAGTAGGATTTGTGCCAAGAGGATAAGCAAGAGACAACACTATTAAAGCATTACATATAATAAAATATGCCAAAATATATAAGATACCTTTGGTTACACTCTCATTAGATGCTGAAAAGGCTTTCGACCGGCTTGACTGGTCCTTTCTACAACTAACACTTGAAAAATTTGGTTTTGGGGAAAAAATTATACAATGTATTTTCCATCTGTACACATCACCGTCTGCTAAAGTGAAAGTTAATGGGGTGCTCTCTGTACCGTTTAAGATCTCTAATGGCAAAAGACAGGGTTGTCCCCTGTCCCCCTTGCTTTTTGTCATCTCCATGAAAATATTAGCGGCTAAAATTCATTCTGATTTAAATATTAAAGGTATAAAAATAGGGAAACAAGAATATAAGATCTCATTGTACGCAGATGACGTTCTGTTAACAATAACGGACCCCGTAAGGTCCATTCAAAACTTAGAATCTATCTTGCAGGTATTTGGGAAATATTAAAATTTTCTTATTAACAAGAATAAGTCGGAAGCGATTAAGTTTTCGATTTCACCTAGGGACTATCGCGAATGTAAAGCATGTAGCTCATTCATCTGGAAAGAAACCTCCCTAAAATATCTGGGAGTACAATTATCAGTAGATGATGCACAGTTTTTTTCTGAGAATTACTCTAAGTTATTGACTAACCTTCAAACAGATCTTAGAATATGGAGGCCGAAAACGTTATCATAGTTAGGGTGGATACATACTGTAAAAATGAACATTCTTCCATGTATTCTATATGTATTTCAGACAATTCCCATTAATATTCCCTATACATATTGCATTAATCTCCAGAAAATTATTAATTCCTTTATCTGGAAACAAACTAAACCTAGAATTAAAGCTTCTATTCTCTATATGGTAAGGAAAAAAGGAGGGTTAGGAGTTCCAAATATTAAAAATTACTATAGAGCAATAACAATACAAAGGATATTAGATTGGCATATTAATTATAAGAATAAAGCATGGGTTCAGTTAGAAAACAATCTAATGCCACAACAATTAATAAACAAACTAATATGGGCCCCAATAGAAGGAAGGCCTTCAAACATCATGCAGTTCTCAATGATTAAGCATATTTTCAAAAATTGAGAAAACATTATAACAGAGTTTCCTAACATCTCAGCTATTCCTTCACCTCTACTTCCGATCACAAATAATGCTGAATTCCAAGGGGTATATCCCTAGATATTACAGTCAACAAAAAACATATCAAACTATACCACTAATTCATTTTATAGATAATGGGAGGCTTAAACCCCAACAGGATTTAATGAACCTTGCTGAAGGAACTTATGGCAAATCGTTAAAATATTTACAAATATATAATTTCCTGGAATACCATCCAGAAAAAGCTAAATTAACTCGGCAATTAACCATTTTTGAAAAAATATGTTATAATGAAACCCCTATAAAAAGTACTATATCATTCAGTTATAAACTTCTTAATACATCAGAAGAATTTATAAAACATAGATATATACAAAAATGGGAAAACGAGACAGGGCTACAAATAGAGGACACAGAATGGCTGTCTATGTTTGCAAATGTAGCCAGATATCCTTCCTCTTCTAATATTCAAGAACTAAATTATAAAATACTTACTAGATGGTATTTAACTCCAGCTAGATTACATAGCATCTATCCTAATGCCTCTAATCAATGCTGGAGAAGCTGCGGAAAGATAGGTAACATGCAACATATATGGTGGGACTGTCCCAGGGTAAAAAACGCATGGGGAGTAATCTCCAGATGCATTCAGCAGATAAGTGGGAAGGAAGATTTATAATTGGATATATACACAGCCTTATTAAATAAACCCATTAAAGGTATTCGTAAAATAAGAGCTAAACTTATAATGTTTGTACTAAATGGAATAAAATCCTTAATAGCCAGAAATTGGAAAAAAAAATGTTCCTGATAGGGAAATTAAATTTTCAAGAATTGATGAATTCTTAATGTTAGAAGAATATGCTTATCTAAGATCTAAGAGAGTAGAGATCTTTCAGATGATATGTTTCTACTGGGAAGAATTTAAACATACAAATCAAATATAGATATATGAGATTCTAAGGTTTAGCGGTGGAGAGAGGTGAGAGGGATAGGATTCCCCTCCCTCTCCCCCCCTCCTTCCCTCCCTTCCCCCTTCTACCTCCCCCTCCCTTTTTTTGTTTTGTTTTGTTTTGTTATGTTGTGGGTTTTGTTCTGTCAGGTATAAATATTAATAGGTCTTTTATAGAGAGTGTTAGCCCAAATGGGCATTACACCTGTATATTAGAAACATTTAAGCCTGCATAAGAAATTTTGTACTTATTTTATGTGATTGTATATTTATCTTGTTCATAATAAAAAAGATTTAAAAAAAAAAAAAAAAAAAGAAAAGCTCTGTAACGCAACCCCATTGATGTCTATGGGGAAAAAAATTAAGTTTAAACCTAACACCCTAACATAAACCCCACGTCTAAACACCCCTAATCTGCTGCCCCTGACATCGTTGACACCTACAAAAACTTATTAACCCCTAATCTGCCGTCCCCGACTTTGCTGTCAACGAAATAAAGCTAATAACCCCTAATCTGCCACTCCCGATATCGCCGCCACTATAATAAAGTTATTAACCCCTATTCCCCCGCACCCCAACATTGTCCATACTATAATAAAGATATTAACCCCTATTCTGCCGCTCCCCGACATCACCGCCACAAAATAAAGTTATTAACCCCTAAACCTATGGCCTCCCACATCACTACCACTAAATAAACCTATTAACCCCTAGATCCGACATCCCCCCACATAGCAAAAAACTAAATTAAACTATTAACCCCTAAACCTAACAACCCCTTAACCTTAAATTAAATTTACAAGATCCCTATCTTAAAATAAATAAAAACTTACCTGGAAAATTAAAAAACCTAAGTTTAAACTATAAATTAAACTAACATTACTATTATACTAAAATTATAATAACTACCAATTAAATAAATTATTCAAATCAGCCAATAGAATTTCAGTAGCTCTCATCCTATTGGCTGACTTGAATTTCCAAAATCAAATCAATCAATAGGAATGCAAGGGACACCATTTTGAAAAGGCTCCCTTGCATTGAAGATTCAGTATACGGCAGTGACCGTATGAAGAGGATGCTCCGCGCCGGATGTCTTCAGTATGGAGCCGTTCTGTGCCGCCGGGATGAAGATAGAAGATGCTGTCTGGATGAAGATAGAAGACGCCGCCTGGATAGATGAAGACCTCGCCGCCTGGATGAGGATGGATGTCCGGACTTCAAAAACTGTAAGTGGATTTTTTGGGTGGGTTTATTTTTTTAGATTAGGGCTTGGGCTTTTCTTAAAAGAGCTGAATGCCCTTTTAAGGGCAATGCCCATACAAATGCCCTTTACAGGGCAATGGGTAGCTTAGGTTTTTTTTAGTTTTTTTTTCGTAATTTAGAATTTTTTTATTTTTTTGTAATTTAGTATTTTTTTATTTTTTATTTAGTATTTTTAATTTTTTGTAACCGTAGATTTTTTTTTTAGTAGTGTTGGTTTTTTTAAATGAGTAATTTAATTTATTTAATTGGTAGTTACTTTAATTTTAGTATAATAGTAATGTTAGTTTAATTTATAGTTTAAACTTAGTTTTTTTAAATTTCCCAGGTAAGTTTTTATTTATTTTAAGATAGAGATTTTGTAATTTTAATTTAAAGTTAGGGGGTTGTTAGGTTTAGGGGTTAATAGTTTAATTTAGTTTTTCACGATGGGGGGGGCGTTCGGTTTAGGGGTTAACATGTTTATTTGGTGGTAGTGATGTTTGAGGCCAGAGGTTTAGGGGTTAATAACTTTATTTAGTGGCGGCGATGTCAGGGAGTGGCAGAATAGGGGTTAATATCTTTATTATAGTGTGGGCGATGTTGGAGTGCAAGGGATTAGGGGTTAATAACTTTATTATAGTAGTGACGATGTCGGGGAGAGGCGGAATAGGGGTTAATAAATTTTATTAGTGGCGGCGATGTCGGGAGCAGGAGATTAGGAGTTAATACATTTATTATAGTGTTTGCGATATGGGAGGGCCTCGGTTTAGGGGTTAATAGGTAGTTTATGGGTGTTAGTGTACTTTGTAACACTTTAGTTATAAGTTTTGTGTAACAGTTTTGTTGCGTAACATTCATAACTACTGGTCTCAAATTGTGGAACGTATCGTGTCGGTATAGACTGTAAAGCATGCTTTTTAGCCTCACAGCAAAACTTGTAATGGCAGCGCTATGGAAATCCTATGCAAAAACGGCATTTTTTTGAGTGCGGGACTGATGTTGCGTTACAGTCTAAAATGCTTGCGGTATATAGCTATACCGACAAGACTGGCTGCGTTGCTGTTTTAACACTGAAATGGCCATTTTTTTTTCAGCATTAAAACACAAACGCAAAACTCGTAATCTAGGGGATTGTAATTTTAATTTAAAGTTAGGGGGTGTTAGGTTTAGGGGGTTAATAGTTTAATTTAGTGTTTTGCAATGTGGGGGGCCAGCGGTTTAGGGGTTAATAGGTTTATTTAGTGGCAGAGATGTGGGAGGCCAGAGGTTTAGTGCTCAAGACCTGGCAGACTACTTTTTCAACAAAACAATTACCACCCGAAGTAATATCCCAACACAAGTCTGCAACCTTCCATCTCCGCCCCCGGCAACCCCCTCCACCACTCTCAGCACCTTCCCCCCTACCTCTGAGAATGAAGTGAGTTCCCTATTGTCTTCCTCACACCTCACTACCTGCCCACTTGACCTTATCCCTTCACATCTAATACCATCTCTGTCTTCTACCCTCACTCCAGCTCTTACTCACATATTTAACCTATCCCTTACTACCGGTTCATTCCCATCTTCCTTCAAACATGCAAAGGTCACCCCCATCCTCAAAAAACCCTCCCTCGACCCCAATTCTCCTGCAAACTACCGCCTAATATCACTGCTTCCGCTAGCTTCAAAAGTCCTGGAAAAACTAGTCTTCGATCGCTTAACCCACTTCTTGTCCTCCAACTCACTGCTTGACCCCTTACAATCTGGCTTCCGTTCCCAACACTCAACTGAGACTGCCCTCACCAAAGTTACTAATGATCTTCTTTCTGCTAAAAAAAATGGCCACTACTCAATACTTATCTTACTTGATCTGTCTGCTGCCTTTGACACAGTTGACCATCCCCTTCTCCTACGGACTCTCAGCTCCTTTGGGCTCTCTGACACTGCCCTTTCCTGGATCCACTCTTATCTCTCTAATAGGTCCTTTTCTGTCTCCTTTGCTGGTGGCGACTCCTCTCCATTGCCTCTGTCTGTTGGAGTACCTCAAGGCTCTGTTCTGGGTCCCCTACTCTTCTCTATTTATACATCCTCACTGGGAAAACTTATCAGTAGCTATGGCTTCAACTACCACCTCTATGCTGATGATACCCAGATCTACCTATCCGCTCCTTCACTCTCTCCTTCTGTCCTTGCTCACATCGGTGTCTGCTTATCTGGCATTTCTTCTTGGATGGCCTCTCACCACCTAAAAATCAATATGTCCAAGACTGAGCTCCTTCTAATCCCCCCTCTAATTCTACTCCGGTTCCTAACTTTTCAATCACTGTTGGTGATACCAATATCTCCCCATCACCCCAAGTCCGTGTCCTAGGAGTTACACTTGACTCCAATCTGTCCTTCATTCCCCACATCCAATTGCTCTCTTCCTCCTGTCGCAACCATCTACGCAATATCTCCAAAATCCGTCCATTTCTGAGTGCTGAAACTATTAAACTCCCTGGTAATCTCCCGACTTGACTACTGTAATAACCTACTAACTGGCCTCCCTCTCTCCCGCCTCTCCCCTCTTCAATCCATCCTAAATGCCTCTGTTAGGCTAATCCACCTCTCCCGACGCTCTGTATCTGCTGCACCTCTCTGCGAGTCCCTTCACTGGCTACCCATCCACAGCAGAATTAAATTCAAAATTCTCATCCTGACCTACAAAGCCCTTACCAACGTAGCCCCCCCTACCTGTCCTCACTCATCAAGAAATATACTCCAGCCCGCCCCCTAAGATCCAACAATGACCTGCTCCTTGCATCTTCTACCATCACCTCCTCCCATGCCAGGCTACAGGACTTCTCTTGTGCAGCACCAACCATCTGGAATGCACTTCCCAGAGCTGTTAGACTTTCCCCTAACCTTTCCTCCTTTAAATGCTCCCTAAAGACCTTTCTGTTCATGGAAGCCTATCTCTAAATCAGTAAAAAATGAATTCTACCTGCCTAACTGCTGCCCCATCTAACTCCACACTAACATCATTCTCACCTTTGCAGTCCCCACCTCCTGTTTCTCACCCTCCTACCATCTAGATTGTAAGTTCCCACGGGAACAGGGCCCTCAATTCCCCCGTATTTGTTTTGTTAAACTTTGGTGTCTTCTATATTGTATTGTACTGTACTTTTATCTTTGTACCCATGGACAGCGCTGCGGAATCTGTTGGCGCTTTATAAATAAAGAATAATAATAATAATAGGTTTATTTAGTTGTGGAGATGTGGGAGGCCGGATGTTTAGGGGTTAATAACTTTATTATAGTGGCGGTGATGTCGGGGAGTGGCAGGATAGGGGTGAATAATTTTTATTGGTGTCGGCGATGTTGGGAGAGGTTAATAAATGTATTTAATAGTCGTGATGTGGGTAGGCAGCAGATTAGGGGTTAATAAGTTATATATAGTGTTTGCGATGTGGGAGGGTGGCAGTTTAGAGATTCATAGGTAGTTTATGGGTGTTAGTGTACTTTGTAACACTTTAGTTATGAGTTTTTTTTAAACATTTTTGTGGCGCAAAACTCATAACTACTGGTTTCAGATGGCGGTAAGGATCATGTCGGTATAGGCTGTAACGCAAGCTTTTTAGCCTCACCGCACAACCTGTAATACCGGCGCAATGAAAATCCCATGCAAAAACGTCATTTTTTTGAGTGCGGAATGGAAGTTGCGTTACAGGCTAAAATGCTTGCGGGATAGCTATACCGACACGACTCGCAATAGCTGCGTTACTGCTTTTTTACAGAAATTGCCAAAAAAAATTAGCGTTAAAAGCCATAACACAAAACTCATAATCTAGCTGTTTGTTAGTTTTTGTTAATTCTCTGGGGCCTATCTATCAAGCTCCGAACGGAGCTTGATGGCCCGTGTTTCTGGCGAGTCTTCAGACTCACCAGAAACGCCAGTTATGAAGCAGCGGTCTAAAGACCACTGCTCCATAGCCTGCCCGCCTGCTCTGAGCAGGCGGACAGACATCCCCGCAATTCAACCCGATCGAGTACGATTGGGTTGATTAACACCCCCCTGCTGGCGGCCGATTGGCCGCGATTCTGTAGGGGGCAGCGTTGCACCAGCAGCTCTTGTGAGCTGCTGGTGCAATGCTAAATACGGAGAGCGCATTGCTCTCCGTATCCAGCGAGGTCTGGCGGACCTGATCCTTACTGTCAGATCAGGTCCTCCAGACTTTGATAAATAAAGTCCTCTGTGTTTCTCGTACACGGGCACCAATTAGCTAAGTTGTGAGCGGGGTGTCCGTCTGGCACATTAAAAATATGCTATTATTATTCTGTTTACAATTACTTTAATATTAAATTGTAATTATATATTATGACTCAACTATCAGATGTGAAAAAAAGAGTATTCATTTGTTAGTAATATCCATATCTTGAGAACTACTGACTTTAGGAACAAGAAATTTGGCATGTAAACGTACAGTACTTTATAATGAAGATTTTAAATTATAATTGTTACTTTTCTAACATCTTCAGTTTTTGAGATATAGGTATGCTCACAAATCCCCCCCCCCCTTTTTACCCCTCATAAGTGGATTTTTGGGAAATAGTAAAACATGTGTTTCTTTATTTATAAAGGAGAATCTAAATACCAATTTTCACGTCTGTAACATGTTTAGTTTTTGAGATATAAGTATCCTTATAAATCATCCCCCCATTAAGTGGAATTTCGGGAATGGTAAAACACGTGTTTCTTTATTTTTAAAGGAGAATATAAATACAAATTTCCACGTCTGTACTCTGTACCATGTTTGGTTTTTGAGATATAGGTATCCTCATAAAAAAAAATCACCACCCTTTTTCACCCCCTTAGGGACGTAATTTCCAAAAATCCTTCCTTAGTGGGTGTTTACGTCATAAAAACAACGTACCTTCCAAATTTCGCATTCCTAGGTTAAATGGTTTGAGCTGGGCGTTGATGAGTCGGTTAGTCAGGACTTCTTCTTTTATATATATACCTATATATCTATATGAATATAAACAGGTATAGACATTTATATATATATATATATATAGGAATCTATGTTTAAAAATACAAAGAACATTTTCTACTATAGGAAGAACAATGGAATGTAAAATATTTGCTGTAAATTCACAGTAAAACACTTTGGATAAGATTACAAGTTGCGCGGTATTAGGTAGCGTATATATGAGTGTGACTCTTTATTTTAATTTATTTATGCCGTGTTTGGTGCACATTTTTTTTAACTCTTACTCTTTTTGCTAAGTCTCCACTTGTGCTAACCCAATGTGTACAAATTTTGATTGGGTTTGAGTAAACGCATTTTCTAGCAACTTATAATACATGCGCAAGTTAGCACCGGAGCGATATTGGTTATTGTGACCCGCACTAACAATAGTGAACCACTTATAATCTGCCCCTAAATGTGTGTAAAGTGGAAATATCAAGCAGAGTTGTAAACAGCGTTCATATAGCACTGCACTACGACAGAGATCCAAAGATGCATTGCCAGGGTGGTTGAAGTGAGCTGCAACCTTAAAAGCAGCTCCTGTATACTGAGGCTGACCACATTGCATCATTAGGTAGAAAAATCTCATCCGCATCAGATTTTTTCCCTAGTATTTCAAGTTCATAGTTAATGCATATTGTCACTGTGCATGCAGTAGTATAATGTAAGCTACAATAGTCATGCGGGATAGCACAGGGGCATTATTTACCTCAGATAATAGATTTTCTACAAAAATATTCTTGTTTAATAACGCTTGAGTGCTACACCAATGGAGCGCAAAACTGTCGGCTAGATTACGAGTTGTGCGTTAAGGTAAAAAAGCAGCGTTAAGAGGTCCTAACGCTGCTTTTTTACGCCCGCTGCTATTACGAATCTTGCAGGTATAGGTGTACCGCACACTTCTTTGGCCTTACCGCAAAACGACTTACGTATACTTCGTAAAGTCTTTTTTCTATGGGACTTCCATAGCGCCGGTATTATGAGTCTGTCCTGGGAGGCCAAAAAGTGAGCGGTACACCCTACCCCGTGAAGAGTCCTAACGCATTTAAAAGTCAGTAGTTAAGAGTTTTATGGTACAACGCCAGAACATAAAACGCATAACTAAAGTGCTAAAAAGTACATAAACCACCTATTAACCCCTAAACCTAGGCCCTCCCGCATTGCAAACACTAAAATAAAAATTTTAACCCCTAATCTGCCGCTCCGGACACAGCCGCCACCTACATTATATTTATGAACCCCTAATCTGCTGCCCCCAACATCACCAACACCTACATTATATTTATTAACCCCAAATCTGCCGCCCCCAATGTCGCTGCAACCTACCTACACTTATTAACCCCTAATCTGCCGGCCCGAACGTCACCGCCACTATAATAAACATATTAACCCCTAAACCGTCGCACTCCCGCCTCACAAACATTAGTTAAATATTATTAACCCCTAATCTGCCATCCCTAACATCGCCGCTACCTACCTACACTTATTAACCCCTAATCTGCCGCCCCCAACATCACCGCCAATATACTAAATGTATTAATCCCTAAACCTAAGTCTAACCCTAACACCCCCTAACTTAAATATAATTACATTAAATCTAAATAAAATTTCCTATCATTATCTAAATTATTCCTATTTAAAACTAAATACTTACCTATAAAATAAACCCTAAGCTAGCTACAATATAACTAATAGTTACATTGTAGCTATCTTAGGATTTATTTTTATTTTACAGGCAGTGGCGTCACTAGGGTTGGTGTCACCCGGTGCGGTAAGTCATGGTGTCACCCCCCCCCCCCCCCAGAAAGCAGACACACACAAAAACACAGGCAAACACACATACAAACACTCAGACACACTTAAACACATACTCAGATGCACACACAAACACTCGGAAACACACTCAGACACACACACAAAAACACACACACAAAAACACTGAGACACACAAAAACTCAGACACACACATATAAAATATGTAAACTGAACTGCATTAATTAGGAAGCTCATGCCTAGAGCTGCTCCCTGGCTCAGCAGAACATCAAATGAAAGATAAATAGAGCACTCTAAAATAAATCACTGAAGAAAAGGTTTAGGCAAGCAAACTATGAAAATTCTGCTCTCTGACTCTGTTCCAAGTCTGTCAGTGCACAGCCCTGGGTCGCATGTCAGTGAGCACAGATAGGCAGGCAGGTTTAGGCTAGCAGCACAACTTTGCAAGCCCCACGGCACACCCACAACATTCATAGTGAAATTGGGCAGGGGAGGAGCAAAGTACAAACAAGCAAAAGCAGCCAGGAAAACTATTTGTTGAAATTGCAGCACTGGCTCAAGGGGCAAAAAAATTGTGTGTCTACAACTTCCCCAGTCCCCCTAATGTTCACAAATGCCAGCCTCTAATAAAATAATCTATGCATCTCAACATTGTATTTCTTTGAATTTCAATAAAATTAAAAAAAAAAAAAAAAAAAAAAAAAAAAAAAAAAATTTTTTTTTTGGTGTCACCCCCTGGAGGGTGTCACCCGGGTGGGGCCCGCCCCCCCCGCCCCCCCCTAGTGACGCCACTGTTTACAGGCAAGTTTGTATTTATTTTAACAAGGTAGAATAGTTATTAAATAGTTATTAACTATTTAATAACTACCTAGCTAAAATAAATACAAAAGTACCAACAAAATAAAACCTAACCTAAGTTACAATAACATCTAACACTACACTCTAATTAAATAAATTAACTACATTAACAACAATTAAATAAATTAAATTAAATTAGCTAAAATACAAAAAAACAAACAAACACTAAATTACAAAAAATAATAAACAAATTACAAGATATTTAAACTAATTACACTTAATCTAGCCCTATCAAAATAACAAAAAGCCCCCCCAAAATAAAAAAAAAACCCTAGCCTAAATTAAACTATCAATAGCCCTTAAAAGGGCCTTTTGCAGGGCATTGCCCAAAAGTAATCAGCTCTTTTACCTGTAAAAAAAAATACAAACAACGCCCCCCAACAGTAAAACCCACCACCCACACAAACAACCCCCCAAATAAAATACTATCTAAAAAAACCTAAGCTCCCCATTGCCCTGAAAAGGGCATTTGGATGGACATTGCCCTTAAAAGGGCAGTTAGCTCTTTTGCAGGCCCAAACCCTAACCTAAAAATAAAACCCACCCAATACACCCTAACCTAACACTAACCCCCTGAAGATCGACTTACAGTTCTGAAGACCCTCAAGGAAGCGGCAGAAGTCTTCATCCAACCGGGCCGAAGTCCTCAATGAAGCCGGGAGAAGTTTTCATCCAAGCCGGGCGAAGTGGTCCTCCAGACGGGCAGAAGTCTTCATCCAGACGGCATCTTCTATCTTCATCCATCCGACATTGAGCGGGTCCATCTTCAAGATATCGGACGCGGAGCATCCTCTTCATCCGACCACTACCCGAGGAATGAAGGTTCCTTTAAGTGACGTCATCCAAGATGGCATCCCTTAGATTCCGATTGGCGGATAGAATTCTATCAGTCAATCGGAATTAAGGTAGAAAAAATCCTATTGACTTATGCAATCAGTCAATAGGATTGAAGTTCAATCGGATGTCTTGAAGATGGACCTGCTCCGCGTCGGATGGATGAAGATAGAAGATGCCGTCTGGATGAAGACTTCTGCCTATCTGGAGGACCACTTCGCCCGGCTTGGATGAAGACTTCTCCCGGCTTTGTTGAGGACTTCGGCCCGGTTGGATGAAGACTTCTGCCGCTTCCTTGAGGATGGATGTCCGGTCTTCAGAACTGTAAGTCGATCATCAGGGGCTTAGTGTTAGGTTTTTTTAAGGGTGTATTGGGTGGGTTTTATTTTTAGGTTAGGGTTTGGGCCTGCAAAAGAGCTAACTGCCCTTTTAAGGGCAATGCCCATCCAAATGCCCTTTTCAGGGCAATGGGGAGCTTAGTTTTTTTTAGATAGTATTTTATTTGGGGGGTTAATTGTGTGGGTGGGGGGTTTTACTGTTGGGGGGGTTGTTTGTTTTTTTACAGGTAAAAGAGCTGATTACTTTGGGGCAATGCCCCGCAAAAGGCCCTTTTAAGGGCTATTGATAGTTTAGTTTAGGCTAGGGTTTTTTTTTATTTTGGAGGGGCTTTTTTTATTTTGATAGGGCTATTAGATTAGGTGCAATTAGTTTAAATATCTTGTAATTTGTTTATTATTTTCTGTAAATTAGTGGGGGGTTTTGTACTTTAGCTAATTTAATTTAATTTATTTAATTGTTATTAATGTAGTTAATTTATTTAATTATAGTGTAGTGTTAGGTGTTATTGTAACTTAGGTTAGGTTTTATTTTACAGGTACTTTTGTATTTATTTTAGCTAGGTAGTTATTAAATAGTTAATAACTATTTAATAACTATTTTACCTAGTTAAAATAAATACAAACTTCCCTGTAAAATAAAAATAAATCCTTAGCTAGCTACAATGTAACTATTAGTTATATTGTAGCTATCTTAGGGTTTATTTTATAGGTAAGTATTTAGTTTTAAATAGGAAAAATTTAGTTAATGATAGGAATTTTTAGTTAGATTTATTGTAGTTATATTTAAGTTAGGGGGTGTTAGGGTTAGGGTTAGACTTAGGTTTAGGTGTTAATACATTTAGTATAGTGGTGGCGACGTTGGGGGTGGCAGATTAGGGGTTAATAAGTGTAGGTATGTGGCAAAGTTGTTAGGGATGGCAGATTAGGGGTTAATATAATTTAACTAATGTTTGCGAGGCGGGAGTGCAGCGGTTTAGGGGTTAATATGTATATGTATATATAGTGGCAGCAATGTTGGGGGCGGCAGATTAGGGGTTAATAAGTGTAGGTAGGTTGCAGCGACATTGGGAGAAGCAGATTAGGGGTTAATAAATATAATGTAGGTGTCTGCGATGTTGGGGGCAGCAGATTAGGGGTTCATAAGTATAATGTAGGTGGCGGCGGTGTCCGGAGCGGCAGATTAGGGGTTAATAAATATAATGCAGGTGGCAGCAATGTCGGGGGTGGCAGATTAGGGGTTAATAAGTGTAAGATTAGGGGTGTTTAGACTCGGGGTTCATGCTAGGGTGTTAGGTGTAGACATAACTTTTATTTCGCCATAGGAATCAATGGGGCTGCGTTAGGAGCTTTACGCTGCTTTTTTGCAGGTGTTAGACTTTTTCTCAGCCTGCTCTCCCCGTTGATTCCTATGGGGAAATCATGCACGAGCACGTACGACCAGCTCACCACTGACTTAAGCAGGGCTGGTATTAGAGTGCGTTAAGGAGCAAAATTTTGCTCAACGCTCACGTCTTGTCTTTTAACGCCAGGTTTGTAAAAACTCGTAATACCAGCGCTGCATGTAAGTGAGCGGTGAGACAAAACTGCTCGTTAGCACCGCACAGCTCAAAACGAAAAACTCGTAATCTAGCCGTGTGTTTGTGAATATACTTTAACAAGCAATAGCAGTTAATAACTGTTTTTGAAAAGCACTTTATTTGAATACAGAATTTTGGATTGCTCACAAGCACAAAACCTAACCATCCACTTGTAATACGAGTACAATGAGCGTACTACTGCTTCCCATTAAAAGTATAGCATAAGTTTATAACTTGGATGCATTAAAATCCTTTATCCAACATTTTAGATTGGTTAAAGCGCATTTTAACCAACAACTTTTTTTTTCTTTCAAAGAGCTTTGCTTGAATAGGTACAAAGATAAAATGCTGGGGGTTCCGATTAAAGTCACTTAGGAACTCTTGTCCAAACTTAGGTGCTAGTTCAGTAAACAGGGAGTGTCCAGAAAATCTCCTTTTTGTGAGCAGGGCTAATTGTCCTGTTTTGGTGCCCACTTGGAACGCTCTACAGGTTTTAGTTTTTATCAACATTTGAAACAGTATTTAAAACAACTCTACAATAGATTTACATACAACATGGAAAATACAGCACTCTATTAGTACAAAATGGTACAAAAATATGTAACAAATTATATAAGTTTGTAAAGGCAAAATCTGGCAACCAAACTAAGTTAGAACCTTGAACAGATGGTCTGAAGTACAAGTGCAGTGTTGATGTACCCCACAGTTCGGAGTACAGTTGTTTATTAAATCAGACCATTCTCTCAAGTATTTATGGTCCATATTATTATCTCTTTTTAGAGGAACTTAGAGAATTTTCTGTAACAGAGCTAGATAGGTTGATTCCTAGATTTAATGATAAATGGGCAGTGATCTTTAAGCAACCCTGTGGTGTTTTTGCGGTAGGGCTATATTAAGGAGTTCAGATTTAGTGAGTTAAAAAAAAAAAATTGGAAAGTAGACCTTGTGGCGGATCAGTATTCCCACTCCATTCTGTTTCCAGGGTCCTGAGGAAACTTATGCTGTGGGGAACCTGTAGTTGGGTATAACAGAGAAAGATACAATATTTTTCATGCAAGTAATGATATTTAGCTTCTAACTTTTGGCAGTTACATATACACATTTATATAAATATAATATAATCAATATATACCATATTCATTTCACATATCTATACTTTTAATGAGACCTACTTCTTTCTCTCTCTGTTATTTTCCATTTTCATAAACTAAACATTTGTTTGCTGTCTCTTATTCTTAACATACCTCTATTGATAATGTTAATGATAGTGATAAGGGAGGGGAAAGGAAAAGGGAAAAAGAGAAAAAATAGAGAAAAAAAAAAGTCTCCTACCCCCCCCCCCCCCCCCTCTAAATCTCAAGATATTCATACATTTTCATCCAGACATGGCCATTCCCCTCGGAGACTATCTTCCATTATTATTTCAGAATTAGCAAAAGGTGTTAAGATTTGTTTCTGTTCCCTCTGGTTCAACGCCTTTATATATATATATCTGCCATTTATTCAAGAATCCCTTTAACCTATTTAATTGATCTATTTTAGTGTCCCATTGTTCGATCCACATTTGTCTCAGAATTTTTTATTTTTTTTTATTTTTTTTTTAAATAATTTTTATTGAGGTATTCAGAACATACAAAGACAAAATCAAATATTAATCATGGCAACACACCTATAGACATACAGCCAGACTCAAACATATAATACATAGGCATGTCTTAGAATCTTGAACAATAGTAGATTCTCATCGGGAGAATATGCACAAAGCCATGTGTGGAACCTCCTTTTATATATAAACATGTTAACTTGGACAAGTCAAAAATAACGGAATACATGTGAATTCTGAGACTTGGCTTTTGTAGAAAGGTTTTGAATAAGAACATGTAGGTCCTTGTGAGTCCACATCATTTAACTTCAGATAATGTAGAGAACATCCCTCTAAAATATTAAAAGGGCACATACCCCATTAAAGGGATAAGTGGTGAGGACTACAGAGAGAGGGTGTTAAGTTTAGTTTTTCTATATACCCGTAAGGTTACTATAGGCTTGTGTAAAGCCTCAAATTGCTAATAAAAAAGTAAGTAAAATACAACAAGACTTATAACTAGATAACATAAAAGAATTTTGTCTCACACCCAAATGCCTTGATGGGCCATTCACAGCTCTTATAGTGAATTTAATAGCCTCTGCAACTAAGCAACCGACATGAGGGTATCAAAACATAAATTCTAAATAAGTAGGACACAGTGGTGAGTTTGGGACACAGAGATATGCAGTCGATATATGTGACATAGTTATAACACAGTGCAGCTTGCAAACACAAACACATTTTAAGCTATAACACACCTTACCTAACCGCGCTGTGATTGGAGACCCATACAAGGGTGAACATTTATTTAAATACTTAGCCTATATGCTGTGTAGTGACCCTTATGAAAATTTTAGTTATCTCCCTAACCTCACTAACTCCAGGACTTAAGTCAGGAACAGAGGGGCCTAACTGTAACACTAAATAACATGTATTATATAGTCCACTCCTATATTAACAGTATATTAGCAGGGTATGCTATGGAGTTTTGCATATAGCCCTAAACAGCATGTCTAGTGCAGTAGAAATATGGAACCTTGTTCATTATATATATATGTACACACCTGCATATATACACATACATCATCACAATTAAATGACCTAACATTTAGAACAGCCAGTAGGAGACAAAAGGTATTTACACAACTAGAGTCCTGTGCAAAACTAAACCATAAGGCACAGTCTAGTGATGGGTATAAGTATAGCAAAGTACTTACTTATATGTGCTGTACACACCTCAAAGTGAGAGCTATTCTAAAGGCTACTGGTTAAACTCACTAAAATAATGGCATTAACATATACAGCAACCCCAAACTCCATTAAAGCTAGTCTCATACCTAAACTGTCAGGTAAATATAAGTGTTCCAGCATGATAGAAAAGAAGCATAGGCATAACCATTAGGCACATTTTGAACAGCTTAGTAATGGATATAGAAATGGCAAGGTACTTGCTTACATGTGCTATACATACCTCAAAATAAGAGCTATCTGTGGGCTGCTAGTTAAGCTCAGTAAAATAATGACATTAATATATACAATAATCTCAAACTCTATACAGGTTAGTCTCATACCTAAACTGTCAGGTAAATATAGGTGTTCCAGCATGATAGAGCAGTATATTACATACATGTCCCATACAGTTAATATGAATTCAGGCTAAACAACAGAGGTCCCTATGGGCTGGTAATCTTAACCTATCTAGAAAGGGATGCACACATTAATCTAACTTGAAACACGGGTCCCAACACTGTCAGAAAAGTGGTAGCAAGCTTCTCAGCCTCAAGCAGACATCAATGAGACTATTATCTAGGGTCAGGAGAGAGCGCCATTTGTAATAAAGTACTAAGTCAGACCTGGCACTCCGGAGTCCACAGCTATGCTGGATACATCATCCAACACCAACTTTATCCTGATCCATCAAATTTGGGGCCAAATCGTAAGTTGATCGCAGCGCTCGCCGCTGTTCTAAGTCACAGCCTGTGAAAAAACCTAAGGTAATAGGGTAGCAGCGGGCCATCAGCACTCGGTACTCAGCTGCATTGCTATACACTGGGTGGCCGGCCGCTCTCCCCCAGGCAGCCACGTACGTTGCAGTAAGCCGGGCAGTCTCCATGGCCCTTCTCTGCATCCTGCTTGCCGGGTATAGACCCTCCGGTCTCAGTCAGATTCCTCTCAGGCCTTTTGAAGTCCTGCTGAGCCTTTGATTCGCATGTGCCTCTCAAGCATGCCTCTACAATGGTAGCCTCCTGCTGCTTCTTCTCAAATGGAGCCATATCAACGGGAGCACCCTCACAGCACGACTCTTGAACGCCATGCTGCTCAGTCACAGCTGCGCTCCTTATCTCAGCAGGCCCTAAATTCTTCTCTGTAGGGACGCCTGCTATAGCCATAAGGCGCTCAAATCGCCAGTTCACAGAGCTCCCAGTTTAGCAGCCATCTTAGGCTATAGCCTGGACACGCCCCCCAGAATTTTATTTTTTAGTTGCAAGATAGTTGGGGCCTTCTTATTAATCCATTGTTCTGGTATACATTTCCTCGCTAAAAGGATAACTACTATTAGTCTTTGTCCTTCGAAATGACCCCTATCCCATTTAAAAAACATATATGAGCTATTCCCAAGTGGGTTTCTATCTTTAGCTTTTGCTTAATCCAATACTGAATTCTACACCAGAAATATTTCATCTTCGGGAAAGTGTAAAAATAATGGATAAACTCTGCGCTTTCCTCTTGATATTTATTGCACCTATTAATAAATTCTGGATTCCATTTATCATTCTACGTGGTGTTATATAATCTCAATGTAATAATTTCAATTCCCTAAGGGGCATTGCAAGTGTTGCCTTTTTAACTAATTTTAAACTATCGCTTATTTGTGCAGATGTTAAACTCTCCGCAACATCCACGTTCCATTTATCTACCAGTGCTTCCAGTCCTTCCCTAGTATTTCTATAATTCAAGTTTCTGTAAAAGCCTGACATCGAAAAGGACCCTTTTTCAAATTCCATTTGCGATAAATTAAAAATTGAAACATCCCAAAAAGCGGTGTCCCTTTTTATTAGATTCATCATATAATGCCGTACTTGCAAGTAAGCATAAAAGTGCGTTCTAGGCAGCTCGTTGGGTATAACAATTGTGCATGCCACCTTAACTGAGTACCGTGGTTGCGAAGTATGCCTGCCTAGCAGAGGGTCCGGTGACAGTGGAGTGGTAAAGCAGTTGTCAGCCGCGTAGTATAAAGGTGGTATAACTTGGCATATAGTTTAAGCATTAGTGGTAAAAATGTGAGTGTACTAGGATGCCCTGAGGCAGAGTGACTGCATTTGATAGCTTCAGCGTGTGCATATCCGGCAAGGTCACTGCTTCCAGGGCTCTGTAGTAGTGCGCAGATCCTTCTCTACCATATACGCCGCTCCAATAAATTAGAGCCCTAACCAGGAACAGTGCCGAACCTGCTCTCTATGAAGCCGTGCGATTGCAGCTGTGGCTGGACTGACCCGTATTGAGGCTAAGAGTGAGGGGGCTCTGCAGCATGCATCCGATCTGCTTGAGGCCGCAGTTGGTTGTAACACTGTAAGTTGGTTTGGGCCGCCCCATTCTGGTTGATTTTCATAGGGAGGGTGTTAAGGGGTTCCCCCTTGGTGTGTGAGTATTTTAGAAAATTATTTGATTCGTCTCAGGCTGCTTTTCATCTTAGGACATTAGCAAGGCTCATGAGCTCTAAGCTATTGCGGCCATCTTCCCGCGCAGCCAAGCTCCGCCCCTAACCAACAACTTTCAATACCCAACGTTTAATCATGCGTTATCAGTTTATAATCTTGGCCAAAGCTTGCTATAAATTGATATAATCATAGTGGCTGATGTTCACTCTAATAAGAAATGCATTTGTTCTCTAAACATATACTGGGCTAATTCTGGGTTCACTAATGTTTATATGTTAGTTCAGTCTCTTTCCTCTTTTGACAAAAATCCTCATAAAGATAAAATTCTTGCGTACAAAATATTGCCAAAGGTATGTGGACACCTGACCATCACACCTATATGAGCTTGTTGGAAATCGTATTCTAAAACCATGGGCATTAATATGGAGTTGCCCCTACCTTTGCAGCTGCAACAGCTGTATTTCTTCTGAAAAGGATTTTTTATATTGGAGTGTGTATGTAGGAATGTGTGCCCATTCAACCAAAAGAGCATTTGCAAGGTCAGGCAGTGATAATTGATAAGAAAGTCTGGCTTGCAATTGGCGTTCCATCCCAAAGGTGTTCAATGGAGTTCCTCCACACAAAACTTATCAAATCATTGTGCACAAGGGCTCAGTCATGCTGGAACAGGAAAGGTCCTTCCTCAAACTGTTGGAAGTTGGAAGCCCCCAGTTGTCTAAAATATCTTTGTATCCTTTAGCATTAAGATGACCCTTCACTGGAACTAATGGGCATAGCCCAAACCCTGATAAGCAAAAATAATTATCCCTCATCCACCAAACTTTGCAGCAAGCACTATGCATTATGGTTGGTAGCATCCACCACACCCAGATTCTTCCATCAGACTGCCAGAGAGTGAAATGTGATTCATCACTCCAGAGAACATGTTCCACTGCTTCAGAGTCCAGTGGCAGCATGCTTTACATAACTCCAGTATATACAGAGAGAGAAGCTCTCTTTCAGGAACGAACAGTAGCTCATTAGCTTGTTCTTTGACAGGTTACCACTTAGGAGCAGCCTCTTTTAGCCCAGTTGTGTTTTTCACAAAGGAGAACCTTCTCAGAGAATATCAGTCAGATCCCACCAAAGAAGGAATTGTCCAGCTTCAAATTGTGTCTAGCAATATCCCTCTAGACACAAAGGGCAGGGAGTCAGCATCTGCTTTCCTCTATCACCCTTGGGGTGACTTTCCCCAGGGTCATAATAAACATATAGAGAGAGAGATAGACGCGCTCAATCAAGAATGACCAATAGCTCAGTAGCTTGTTCTTTGGTGGGTCACCACCTGAGAGCAGTCTCTTTTAGCCCAGTTGTGTCTTTCACAGAGGGGATACTCCCCAGAGAATATCTTTCAGATCCCACCAAAGAATGAATTCTCCAACCCCCGAAATGCCAGACAATCCTCCTCTGAACGAGGAACGTGAAGATCATTTTAGTGAGGCACAGCTATATCCCTCCATCACATCAGCCAAAGCTTGGCATTGTGCATGTTGATGTGAGGCTTTTATACAGCTGCTTGGCAATGGAAACTCATTTCATGGATCTCGCAATGCACAGTTTTTGTGCTGATGTTGCTTCCAGAGGCAGCTTGGAACTCTGTAATGAGTGATTCAACAAATGATACACATTTCTTTGCCTTCAGCATTTAGCAGCCCTGCTCTGTGAGGTTGTGTGGTCTACCATTTTGTGGCCAGGCTGTTTTTTTCTCCTAGATGCTTCCACTTCACAATAATAGCACCTACAGTGAGCTGGGGCAGGTCTAGTAGTGCAGAGAATGTACAAAATTGTGGCTAGGTGGCATCCTTTGACAGTGCCACATTTAAAGTCACTGAGATCTTTAGGATGAACCATTGCACTGTCAATGTTTGTGTATGGAGATTTCATGGCTATGCCCTGTATTGCATGCCTCTGATAGCAATGATCGAGCTGATATTAAACAATTAGCAGGGGTGTACACATACTTTTGACCATATAGTATATAAACAATTTATCTGCCAAAAAGTACACAGATAGCACATTCATAAATGTGTAATTTGCCACATTCACAGGCCATTTAATAAGGGATTGAACCAGTATACTATATCTGAATTTTTAATAATAGTAGTACCCAGTTTGTCACATATAAAAGCAGGTGTCTGACTCCTTGCTATTTTAACTGCACTTACATTGCAATAAAAAGGTTTATGCTTTTGTTTCTTCTTTGTAGTAGCAAATAAAAACAAGTGTCATGCTCCCAGTATTGCTTAAATAGCTGTTCCATGGTGCCAGTGCTAGTTTCACTGCTCTCCCACTTTAGCTGTGCTCTTTAATTTTAGTAATTTGATTTTATAACATTTATACATTTAACATATATACTAAAAGTTTCACATTTTGGTTGGAATTGTAGACTGAAATGTGAAAGCATAGGTTTATAGTTTTTAGAATGGCTTATTAAAAATATAACTAAAAATTAAATCAAAATGGGCTTTTTAAAACAAATTGTGTTTTTTTTTTCATTACACACTATATTTAAATTAACAATATGAAATTTGAATTTACTCTATCATGCAGATTTATATTTTAATTATGAACACAAAAGGAAACAAAACAAATTGAAATTATTCACACAGCCTTTCCTGTGCAAAATACATGTAACTGTCTGGTGAGCAGGTGGAACATGGGCCTCCATTACATATGCAGCGTCGCTTGCAAAATCCTCCGCCGCCAGATTTTACGCGATTTTGGTATTACATATACGGCGTAGCGATGTTAGGGAGGGCAGATTAGGGGTTAATACTATTTATTATAGGGTTTTTGAGGAAGGAGTGAGGCAGATTAGGGGTTAATAACTTTATTATAGTAGCGGTGAGGTCTGGTCGGCAGATTAGGGGTTAATAATTGTAGGTAGGTAGCTGCGACGTTGGGGGGGGGCAGATTAGGGGTTAATAAATATAATATAGGGGTCTGCGATGTTAGGGGCAGCAGATTAGGGGTACATAGGGATAATGTAGGTTGCGGCGGTGTGCGGTCGGCAGATTAGGGGTTAAACAAATTTAATAGAGTGGCGGCGATGTGGGGGGACCTCGGTTTAGGGGTACATAGGTAGTTTATGGGTGTTAGTGTACTTTAGAGCACAGTAGTTAAGAGCTTTATGAACCGGCGTTAGCCCAGAAAGCTCTTAACTCCTGACTTTTCTCTGCGGCTGGAGTCTTGTCGTTAGATTTCTAACGCTCACTTCAGCCAAAACTCTAAATACCGGCGTTAGAAAGATCCCATTGAAAAGATAGGATACGCAAATGGCGTAGGGGGATCTGCGGTATGGAAAAGTCGCGGCTGGAAAGTGAGCGTTAGACCCTTTCCTGACTAACTCCAAATACCAGCGGGCGGCCAAAACCAGCGTTAGGACCCCCTAACGCTGGTTTTGACGGCTAACGCAGAACTCTAAATCTAGGCGTAAGTTAGAACCTTGAACAGATGGTCTGAAGTACAAGTGCAGTGTTGATGTACCCCACAGTTCGGAGTACAGTTGTTTATTAAATCAGACCATTCTCTCAAGTATTTATGGTCCATATTATTATCTCTTTTTTTAGAGGAACTTAGAAAATTTTCTGTAACAGAGCTAGATAGGTTGATTCCTAGGTATTTTATGTAATCAGATTTAATGATAAATGGGTAGTGATCTTTAAGCAACCATGTGGTGTTTTTGTGGTAGGGCTATATTAAGGAGTTCAGATTTAGTGAGTTAAAAAAAAATTGGAAAGTAGACCTTGTGGGGAACCTGTAGTTGGGTATAACAGAGAAAGATACAATATTTTTCATGCGAGTAACAATATTTAGCTTCTAACTTTTGGCAGTTACATATACACATTTATATAAATATAATATAATCAATATATACCATATTCATTTCACATATCTATACTTTTAATCAGACCTACTTCCTTCTCTCTCTGTTATTTTCCATTTTCATAAACTAAACATTTGTTTGCTGTCTCTTATTCTTAACATACCTCTATTGATAATGTTAATGATAGTGATAAGGGAGGGGAAAGGAAAAGGGAAAAAGAGAAAAAAAGGAGAAAAAAGTCTCCTCCCCTCACCCCCCCCCCCTCCCCCTCTAAATCTCAAAATATTCATACATTTTCATCCAGAAATGGCCATTCCCCTCGGAGTCTATCTTCCATTATTATTTCAGAATTAGCAAAAGGTGTTAAGATTAGTTTCTGTTCCCTATGGTCCAACGCCTTTATATATATATATCTGCCATTTATTCAAGAATCCCTTTAACCTATTTAATTGATCTATTTTAGTGTCCCATTGTTCGATCCACATTTGTCTCATAATTTTATTTTTTAGTTGCGAGATAGTTGGGGCCTTCTTATTAATCCATTGTTCTAGTATACATTTCCTCGCTAAAAGGATAATAATTACTATTAGTCTTTGTCCTTCGAAATGACGCCTATCCCATTTAAAAAAACATATTTGAGCTATTCCCAAGTGGGTTTCTATCTTCAGCTTTTGCTTAATCCAATACTGAATTCTACACCAGAAATATTTAATCTTCGGGCAAGTGTAAAAATAATGGATAAACTCTGCGTTTTCCTCTTGATATTTATTGCACCTATTAATAAATTCTGGATTCCATTTACCATTCTACGTGGTGTTATATAATCTCGATGTAATAATTTTAACTGTGATTCCCTAAGGGGCATCGCAAGTGTTGCCTTTTTAACTAATTTTAAACTATCGTTTATTTGTGCAGATGTTGAACTCTCCGCAACATCCACGCTCCATTTATCTACCAGTGCTTCCAGTCCTTCGATAGTATTTCTATAATTCAAGTTTCTGTAAAAGCCTGACATCGAAAAGGACCCTTTTTCAAATTCCATTTGCGATAAATTAAAAATCGAAACATCTCAAAAAGCAGTGTCCCTTTTTATTAGATTAATAATATAATGCCGTACTTGCAAGTAAGCATAAAAGCGCGTTCTAGGCAGCTCGTTGGGTATAACAATTGTGCATGCCACGTTAACTGAGTACCGTGGTTGCGAAGTATGCCTGCCTAGCAGAGTGTCCGGCGACAGTGGAGTGGTAAAGCAGTTGTAAGCCGCGTAGTATAAAGGTGGTATAACTTGGCATATAGTTTAAGCATTAGTGGTAAAAATGTGAGTGTACTAGGATGCCCTGAGGCAGAGTGACTGCATTTGATAGCTTCAGCGTGTGCATATCCGGCAAGGTCACTGCTTCCAGGGCTCTGTAGTAGTGCGCAGATCCTCCTCTACCATGTACGCCACTCCAATAAATTAGGGCCCTAACCAGGAACAGTGCCGATCCTGCTCTCTATGAAGCCGTGCGATTGCAGCTGTGGCTGGACTGACCCGTTATGAGGCTAAGAGTGAGGGGGCTCTGCAGCATGCATCCGGTCTGCTTGAGGCCGCAGTTGGTTGTAACACTGTAAGTTGGTTTGGGCCGCCCCATTCCGGTTGATTTCATAGGGAGGGTGCTAGGGGGTTCCCCCTTGGTGTGTGAGTATTTTAGAAAATTATTTGATTCGTCTCAGGCTGCTTTTCATCTTAGAGCATTAGCAAGGCTCATGAGCTCTAAGCTATTGCGGCCATCTTCCGGTGCAGCCAAGCTCCGCCCCTAACCAACAACTTTCAATACCCAACGTTTAATCATGCGTTATCAGTTTGTAATCCCTGATGTTCACTCTAATCAGAACTGCATTTGTTCTCAGTGGTAAACATATACTGGGCTAATTCTGGGTTCACTAATGTTTATATGTTAGTTCAGTCTCTTTCCTCTTTTGACAAAAATCCTCATAAAGATAAAATTCTTGCATACAAAATATTGCCAAAGGTATGTGGACACCTGACCATCACACCTATATGAGCTTATTGGAAATCGTATTCTAAAACCATGGGCATTAATATGGAGTTGCCCCTACCTTTGCAGCTGCAACAGCTGTATTTCTTCTGAAAAGGATTTTTGATGTGAGTGTGTAGGTAGGAATGTGTGCCCATTCAACCAAAAGAGCATTTGCAAGGTCAGGCAGTGATAATTGATGAGAAGGTCTGGCTTGCAATTGGCGTGCCTTCCCAAAGGTGTTCAATGGAGTTCCTCCACACAAAACTTATCAAATCATTGTGCACAAGGGCTCAGTCATGCTGGAACAGGAAAGGTCCTTCCTCAAACTGTTGGAAGTTGGAAGCCCCCAGTTGTCTAAAATATCTTTGTATCCTTTAGCATTAAGATGACCCTTCACTGGAACTAATGGGCATAGCCCAAACCCTGATGAGCCAAAACCATTATCCCTCATCCACCAAACTTTGCAGCAGGCACTATGCATTATGGTTGGTAGCATCCACCACACCCAGATTCTTCCATCAGACTGCCAGAGAGTGAAATGTGATTCATCACTCCAGAGAACATGTTTCCACTTAGGAGCAGCCTCTTTTAGCCCAGTTGTGTTTTTCACAAAGGAGAACCTTCTCAGAGAATATCAGTCAGATCCCACCAAAGAAGGAATTGTCCAGCTTCAAATTGTGTCTAGCAATATCCCTCTAGACACAAAGGGCAGGGAGTCAGCATCTGCTTTCCTCTATCACCCTTAGGGTGACTTTCCCCAGGGTCATAATAAACATATAGAGAGAGCGATAGACGCGCTCAATCAAGAATGAACAATAGCTCAGTAGCTTGTTCTTTGGTGGGTCACCACCTGAGAGCAGTCTCTTTTAGCCCAGTTGTGTCTTTCACAGAGGGGATACTCCCCAGAGAATATCTTTCAGATCCCACCAAAGAATGAATTCTCCAACCCCCGAAATGCCAGACAATCCTCCTCTGAACGAGGAACGTGAAGATCATTTTAGTGAGGCACAGCTATATCCCTCCATCACATCAGCCAAAGCTTGGCATTGTGCATGTTGATGTGAGGTTTGAATACAGCTGCTTGGCAATGGAAACTCATTTCATGAATCTCGCAATGCACAGTTCTTGTGCTGATGTTGCTTCCAGAGGCAGCTTGGAACTCTGTAATGAGTGATTCAACAAATGATACACATTTCTTTGCCTTCAGCATTTAGCAGCCCTGCTCTGTGAGGTTGTGTGGTCTACCATTTTGTGGCCAGGCTGTTTTTTTCTCCTAGATGCTTCCACTTCACAATAATAGCACCTACAGTGAGATGGGGCATATCTAGTAGTGCAGAGAATGTACAAAATTGTGGCTAGGTGGCATCCTTTGACAGTGCCACGTTTAAAGTCACTGAGATCTTTAGGATGAACCATTGCACTGTCAATGTTTGTGTATGGAGATTTCATGGCTATGCCCTGTATTGCATGCCTCTGTTAGCAATGATCTAACTGATATTAAACAATTAGCAGGGGTGTACACATACTTTTGACCATATAGTATATAAACAATGGATCTGCCAAAAAGTACACAGATAGCACATTCATAAATGTGTAATTTGCCACATTCACAGGCCATTTAATAAGGGATTGAACCAGTATACTATATCTGAATTTTTAATAATAGTAGTACCCAGTTTGTCACATATAAAAGCAGGTGTCTGACTCATTGCTATTTTAACTGCACTTACATTGCAATAAAAAGGTTTATGCTTTTGTTTCTTCTTTGTAGTAGCAAATAAAAACAAGTGTCATGCTCCCAGTATTGCTTAAATAGCTGTTCCATGGTGCCAGTGCTAGTTTCACTGCTCTCCCACTTTAGCTGTGCTCTTTAATTTTAGTGATTTGATTTTATAACATTTATACATTTAACATATATACTAAAAGTTTCACATTTTGGTTGGAATTGTAGACTGAAATGTGAAAGCATAGGTTTACAGTTTTTAGAGTGGCTTATTAAAAATATAGCTAAAAATTAAATCAAAATGGGCTTTTTAAAACAAATTGTGTTTTTTTTTCATTACACACTATATTTAAATTAACAATATGAAATTTGAATTTATTCTATCATGCAGATTTATATTTTAATTATGAACACAAAAGGAAACAAAACAAATTGAAATTATTCACACAGCCTTTCCTGTGCAAAATACATGTAACTGTCTGGTGAGCAGGTGGAACATGGGCCTCCATTACATATGCAGCGTCGCTCGCAAAATCCTCCACCGCCAGATTTTACACGATTTTGGTATTACATATACGGCGTAGCATAAAGTTACGCGCGTATATTTCACCCGTCTCTTGCAATTATTACTCCCATAGGCTAACATGGGACCGCGTCGTAAATCGGTATCCAATATCCAGCACAAGGACTTACGTGGCGAAAATGGAGAAATCTTACTCCATTTTTACCTCGCCATAAAAGGCAGCCATAGCAGGCCTTGCGCTGAGTATGGGAGCACCGTAACTTCCGAAAATGCCTGCAAAAATAAACTAACACCTAACGCATGCACAATGTCTATCTACCTGTCAACCGCAATCCCCCAGCGCAATAACTAATAAAGTCTATTAACCCCTAAACCGCCATAGCCCACAACGCAATAAACCTAATCAAGTATTAACCCCTAAACCGCCATAGCCCACAACGCAATAAACCTAATCAAGCATTAACCCCTAAACTGCCATAACCCACAACGAAATAAACCTAACCCCTAACCTAACTACCCCCTAATCTAATCAACTACCAGTAGCCCTTAAAATGACTTTTTTCAGGGCATTGCCCCAAGATAATCAGCTCTTTTGCACAAAAAATACACATAGCCCCCCCTACCAGTAAAAAATACACCCACCCACCAAACCTCCCCCCCAAAAAAATACTAACACTAAAAATGCTAAACTACCCATTGCCCTGAAAAGGGAATTTGCTGGGCATTGCCCTTAAAAGGGCATTCAGCTCTTTTGCTGCCCACCCTATCTAAATAAAATAAATCTCCCCAAAAAACCCTTAAAAAAAACCAGTATTTCAGTAGCTCTTATCCTATTGGCTGATTTGAACAGCCAATAGGATTTCAGTAGCTCTCATCCGATTGGCTGATTTGAATTTGAAGGCTCAAATCAGCCAATAGGAATTCAAGGGATGCCATTTTTAATCGCGTACCTTGAATTCCTATTCAGTGTATGGCGGAGATCGTATGAAGAGGATCCACCACGCTCCATGCCTCAACGGTCGCCAGTCTTCAGTTCCAGAGTCGCTGGTCTTGAGTTCCAGAGTTGCCGGTCTTCAGTTCCAGCGTCACCGGTCTTCAACTCCGCCCTCCGCTCCACGCCGGCTGGTTCCTGGAAGAAGAAAGAAGAGGTTGCCGCTTGGAAGAAGACTTCACCGCCTGGAACAGGACCTTCTCTGCTGAACTTCAGGAAAGGTGAGGACCACTTTGGGGTTAGACTTAGGGTTTTTTAAGGGGTTTTTGGGGGGATTTATTTTATTTAGATAGGGTAGGCAGAAAAAGAGCTGAATACCCTTTTAAGGGCAATGCCCAACAAATGCCCTTTTCAGGGCAATGGGTAGTTTAGCGTTTTTAGTGTATTTTGTTTTTTAGGGGGGGGTTTGGTGGGTGGGTGGGTCTTACTTGTAGGGGGGGCTGTGTGTATTTTTTGTGCAAAAGAGCTGATTATCTTGGGGCAATGCCCTGAAAAAAAGTACTTTTAAGGGCTACTGGTAGTTGATTAGATTAGGGGGTGTTTTTATTTTGGGGGGGGGCTTTTTTATTTTCATAGGGATTAGGTGTAATTTATTTAAAATTTTGTAATTTTATTTTTTATTTTGTGTAATCTTAGATTTTTGCTTAAAGGGACAGTCTACTCCTGAATTTTGATTAGACTGCCCCTTTAATTTATACTTAGTTTATTTGTATTTTAGAAGTAGCGTAATTTTTTTTATATTTAATGGTTTGGTGGGTGGGGCGGTTACTGGTAGGGGGGACTGTGTGTATTTTTTGTGCAAAAGAGCTGATTATCTTGGGGCAATGCCCTGCAAAAAGTCATTTTAAGGGCTACTGGTAGTTGATTAGATTAGGGGAGTGTTTTATTTTGGGGGGGGGCTTTTTTATTTTCATAGGGATTAGGTGTAATTTATTTAAAATTTTGGAATTTTATTTTTTTATTTTCTGTAATCTTAGATTTTTTTATTTTCTGTAATTCTTGCTTAAAGGGACAGTCTACTCCTGAATTTTGATTAGACTGCCCCTTTAATTTATACTTAGTTTATTTGTATTTTTGAAGTAGTGTAAAAATTTTTTATATTTAATGGTAACTTTAGTATTTTGTAAATTAGGTAATTTTAGTTTATTTAGGGGGGTTAGGTTAGGGGGGTTAGGTTAGGGGTTAGGTTTATTGCGTTGTGGGCTATGGCGGTTTAGGGGTTAATACTTGATTAGGTTTATTGCGTTGTGGGTTAATGGCGGATTAGGGGTTAATAGTTTTAATAGGTAGTTTGCGATGTTGGGGTTGGTGGATTTAGGGGTTAGTAATTTAGTTATTACTTGCGGTGTGGGTTTGATGGCGGATATAGGGGTTAATAGTTTAAATAGGCATACTGCGTTGTGGGGCGCTGTCGGTCTAGGGGTTAATACATTTAATATTAGTAATGAGAGGGGGGATTGCGGATATAGGGGTTTTACGTGTCGGGCTTATTTTTGGGAGGCGTGTTAGACTTTTACGGGAGATTTGTTATTTTATTTACTTTTCTTAAGCGCCGGCAGTTTCTAAAGTGCCGTAAGTCACTAGCAACTCCAGAAATTTGTATTTACGCTCATTTCTGGACATCGCTAGTTTATCAGACTTACGGCACTTTATGAACTGCCGGCAGGGTTTATGTGCGAGGTGAAATTACGGACGGCGCAGGTTCCCACGCTTGCGCCGAAACCTGCGCCGTATATTTGATCGCGCCCATGATGTTATCTAGGTGTGTTGCCGTTCTGTCTCATTGCAAATGCGAGATCATGTTTGAAATTCAATTCAGGGCCATTCCAAAGAGCCAATTTTTAAGGGTTAAACGCATAGTGTCTGAGGAGAATAGATGCAAGCAAAGGTTGGAGGAGATGGCTGACAAATTTATCAATAGAGGGTATCCAATATCACTAATTAAGGAACAACTAGATGTAGTTAACAATAAAGAATTACCTAAAAGGTACAAAAGTAAAGAAACAGATCGTCTAGTGTTTGTAACACAGTTCAATGAATTTAGTCAGAAGATCAATGGTATTTTAAGAAAGCATTGGCACATCCTAAGGGACTGTAACCCTCAAGTGAATGAGTTTAAAGAAAATTTTATGACAGCATACAGAAGAAATAGAAGTATCAAAGATAGCCTTGTACATTCAGATATAGGCAGTAACAGATTGAACATACAGAAGACTATAGGCCCTAGGAGAGATGGATGTTATCCCTGTTTGAACTGCAGTAACTGCAGTTCAATGATTAAAGGCGAATATTTCTCTCTCCCCACAAATGGTAGAAAATACAAAATTAATAAATATCTTACTTGCAGGTCATGTTACTGTATTTATTTGATCAAGTGTCCATGTGGTCTGATCTATTTGGGCGAGACCTGTAGAGAGGTAAGGGAGAGGATAACAGAACATAAGTCCAATATTAGATGTAAGAACAAAGAGGCTCCTGTATCCTCTCACTTCCTCTCTATGGGTCATAACATCAGCCAGCTCAGATTCCAAATAATTGAACAGATTGAGAGACCAAGGAGGGGGGGTAATAGAGAACATATACTAAAAACAAGAGAGATGTTTTGGATATACAAATTGGAAAGCTTAATACCTAAGGGTATGAACAAAGAATTCGATTGGAGTTTGTTTTACTAAATATTTGTTTTTCCTAAAACATCTCTATGAATATGTAAATCTTCCCTTTCTAATGGGCTGAGTATCATGATACCTGCATTTCTTTAATCTAAAATAATTTTCTAACAACCCCTTTTAATGGGCTGAGTAAAATTGAAGGGAGATTTTTTTTTTGGAAAAAAATTTTTTACAAAAATTATCTTTACACATAAAAAGACTAAAGAGAAAAGTAAAAGATTATTTTCAAAATAGGCCTACAGTGTTCAAATTGACAGTAATCCATATAATCTTTAGCAGCAATTTTTTGAAATCAACTCTAAAATGAAAGAGTCCAAATTAACATTTAAATAACAAGTAAACAGCAATGGCATATCTGCATATTGTGCGTAAGATTTCTTCTATTTTAATTTTGTACATATGATTTTATCTATTAACATTGTTTGATACTTAAACCTTTTCAATGTGACTATTCAGAATGCTTTTTTTCAATAGGAATATATATGTTAGATGGCCACAAGATGGCAGTGATACAATAATGAGTAGTCACATGACAACAGGTGAACAATTGACCAGGTGTAAAGTATTTAAATGATGAATCAGTGTATGTTCAGTATACATGACTAAGGACCTATAGCAGGTCTGAAACGTTGTATGTTTGTCAAAAGACCCTATATGAAGAAATAAAGGTTTTTTAACTATTGGTGGCTGGAACAAATCTTTTTTGCTACTTGACATGTTTGAAATTCATTCAGCATTGTTTATGTTTTTCACAGTTTTGTTAGTGGGTGTTCCAGCCATTAATATTTATAGTTACATGAGGTGGCCAAAACATGATATCTTGCATATTAAACGTGGCCTGCTTGAAATGTTTAAAGCCAATAATTATAACAGTAACAGTTCAGAAACAGACTTGCAAAATTACTTTTGTAATTAATTTTTGTAACTGTTTTGTTAGGGTAGTCTCGCTGAATAGAACAAAAAGAGTCTCCAGTGGGTGGCATTGGGCATTCTGGGTAGGAGTGGACTGAGCAGTAAGGCAAATAGGCAAATGATACATATGGGGACTCATGAGTGGTGTTGCTGAAGGGGGCACTAGCCCCACTTGCATAATGTTGTGTCCCCCTTTGTGCCCCTCATTTATCTGGAAGCTGCTTCTGGTAGGCTTCCTCTTCTTACAGTCACAGCTGGATAAATTAGATAGTGTGACAGCTGTTGTGATAGTGCTAGCAGTTGTGATCTGTGCAGAGTAGGTAAATGTAGGTAGGTACATTTTAGTATTGGTAATGGAACCACAAACACAGTGAGTGCCTACAGCACCCCCCCCCCCCCTTCAAAAATCAGCTAGCTCAGCTGATGCACTGGCAATTTCACTAGTGGTTGTGAGCTGGGGTGAGCTAGCAGAGGGATGACAACTGTAAGCTATAGGTGGGTTCAGTGAGGGCCTTTGCTCTGGAGTGGGTCCTGTGCCTGAATGCGGGAGTCTGTTGCTTTGTGGGTCCTGGAATCTCGGGACTGACCCTAGAGAGTGAATACATTGGGGGTCTGTCACTGTTGTGGCCCTAGAGTGTGGAGTCTGACCCTGGAGGTTGGAGGTCCTGGTGAGGTGTGAAAGGTGATCAGGGGCCCTACCCTAATTTTTGCCCCGGGGCCCTAGTTGATACTGGATCAGGGACATTCTAGTGGAGTGGTTGGGATTTTTCACCTACACCTTGGCCCAGCAAATGGAATTGATAAAAATGTTATTGCCCTTGTGAATTATCTCATTGTCTGCTCGTTTCTCACTATTGCAAAGCTGGCAAGCTTGTCATGTTTCTATTTTTCATATACTTCTCTTTAACTGTTTTCAGATTTTCTTTTTTCCATATGTTAGAGTGGACTGTAAATATAGAGGTATTTTTATCATCAATGTTTTATTTGTTTGTTTTGTGAGGTTTTGAAGTTGTTTTAGTGATGATGGCATCACTGGAACTTGTTCAATGTGTCAAGATAGGATCAGTTACGGGACTGATGCAGTTCCATGGATTTAACCATCAACGTTAAAACTGGTGATATTTATTCCAATAAATATTTTATGGAGTTTTATATCAGTGTATATAACTTGAAAATATAGGCAATTTTATTTTTAAAAAATATGATGGCTACCTATTTATTTAAAAAAAGTATTAAAGTGGTGCCAGGGGCTGTCAGAATAAAGTCTTAAGGAAATTGAGATTAATATAAAAAACAAAGTAGATGAGGTCTTTCAGCTTCTATGGGATTAAGTTCACAAATCACAGATCCACCAAATGTTTCACCACTTGGGCTCCAATGATTGCATCAATCTGGCAGCATTGTGTTAACCACATTTATCATTACACAAGTAAATGCCCATGCAACGCCACCCCCTGCGCTCATGCAACCAATCCTACAAGAGCAGGGCCTGTCAATCTCAGTGGACTAATCAGCTTTGATGTGGCAAAGAGGTCTTAAGAGTTCTGCTTCTTAGCTATCTGTTGCCAGCTCACTCAGGCAAACATGCACCTCAAGAGCTCCAAAGCAGCTTCTGCCTTTTGATAAATGGAACCCATTATCTTTTTGAATCTTACAGCTGCTTATGAAGTGATTTTACCCAACAGAGCTGTGAGTTTTATAAAATCTAGCCCAACAAATGAAAGATTAAATGTTTACCCTGAAAGAGTTAATTGGCTTCATTCATATATTATCATTATTTCCAGCTCTTTAACTTCAGCAGTTAAACCGGATTCTTAGTAATATACATTTGTAGCTGATTTATACTTATTATACATAAAACCATAGATGAACAAACACCATAATCAAAAGTCTATTAAATATTTAAATATATATATATATATATATATATATATATATATATATATATATATATATATATATATATACACACAGTATATATGTATATACTGCTGGAGTACAAAAAAATCACAAAGTCTAATTGTTTTAATTTTTTTTGCAAATTCTGCTTTCTTGTTTATTGGCAGTAAAAGCACGTCATTGTAGCATTTACCTCTCTCATCATTTATTTCTTTTATTTTACTTAAATAAGCAGTTTCATCATTATGTTTAGATTATCACTTCCTGTCACTGTGCTGGCTCAGTACAGGAATTGTCTGAAATCATTACTCTTTTTTATAGCAAGTGTTCTACAAACATGGTTTTCTAAAGCAATAAACTGAAAGAGACTTTTTTTTCTCCCCTAAAATCTGTTTAACAGAATCTTTTCACCATTTTATAGCAACAATCCTATAGCATCTTTTTGGCAAAGTATAATGTAATTACACTGTCTGCATTCCCCTTTCTCATCCAACTGCGGAGATCTTGCATAAGGAAATATATGAGCCAAAACATAGAATATATTTTTCTTGTGTACATTATTCAAAATATATACAAACAATTGTTAAACAATCTCATTTATACATCAGTGTTATAGAGGCATAGATGTCAGTAAACATTAAAGGGACATAAAATAAAATTTTTGAATTCATATTATATATAAGCAATTAAACAATATATTGCTAAAAAAAACTCTGTATACAAAATAAATGTATTAGGAGTATTTAAACTGTCATTGAGTTTGATAAATAAGCATTGTTTTTCCATCACTGGATATATCCTTTAAAAAGTATCTTATCTCCTTTGCTGAGGACAGTTAGGGACAGAAAAAAATAGACTTGTGCATGGCCGAAAAATTTGTTTCGGTTCGGATCGATTCGGATGTTTTCGAATTTCGGATCGATTCAAATTCTGAAAAATTCAATTGAATTCGTTTCGGATTCATTTCAGATTCATTCGGATTCTAATCAATTCGGCTGGATTCAGTTTGGTTCGATTCGGAAATTCGGAATTTCGGTATGTGTTAGGTGGGATGTGCTGTGCATTAGACTAGTATTATGTACTGTATATTAGGTGTAACCCATAGCAGAGTGATATAACCTAATATACTGTACAATTCTAGTGTAATCCATGGCCATACGAATGTAACGAATAAATCCGAACTAATTTGGATTTATTCAGTAGATTCGGTACTACCGTAATTCGGAAATTCGAATTGATCCAAATCTCCGAATTTAACAAATTAGGTCGAATTTCGATTCGGAACGAATCGAAACGCACATGTCTAGAAATAAATAAGCTACTACAGTGATCAAACAATAGCTCTGTATAATATAGAAGAGTAAGACTACTGAAGCACTGGAGGAATGAGAAAAAACACAATTGTCAGAGTTAATTTACAGGAAACAAGGGCAAAATAAATAAGGAAAGTATGATGCAAACATTCGTTTACTATGCATAATTAAAGATTTATATTACTATATAAAAGTGGTTCATGTCCCTTTAATTCTTAATAACCATGTGTTTGTACTCATAGGTATAGGTGGTATTTTATTGCAATGGCCAGTAGTTTTAAAGTTTGGGACAATAGGCTCCAAGTACTAAGCATTGAGTTGGCGGATAGAAATCACTTGAATACGTTGGTTCAGGGTGATTGAAAGAACCTGCTCACGTGGGATTGCAGGAGGGCATTGCTGCACAAACAAGTACTTGTGCAATACTACAAACAAGCAGCGGAGTACAGTGTCCGTTGCTCGTTTGTGGAAAAGCTGGGAGGACAAGGTTCATGGGTCCATTGTAGATCAAGTATAAATATAAAAATAAAGCCATTGTTGTGGTGAAACTTCTAAGTGTAAAGTTATTTAATTTTAAACAAAAAGGGTAATTTAAAATCATATCTATACTGTAAAATGGTTTATGCTAATTATTAAAGAACATAACACCCAAACATGTTCTTTATTGATTTAAATAAAGCATATAATTTTAAACAACTTTTCAATGTACTTATATTATCAAAATTGCTTCATTCTCTTGGTATCCTCTGTTGAAGGAGCAGCAATGCACTACTGGGAGCTAGCTGAACATATCTAGTGAGCCAATGAGTGAGCATGTGCAAACCTGCCCTGCAAGGGCCCCGGAGCAGCTTATGCTGCTTCGTGCATTGGGGGGCCTAAGTGCTATTGCATTGTCTTTTTATCATGCACTTGCTGATTATGCAAATCTTACCGTATTTACTGGTAAGTTGCTCCTGAGCCCTTGCAGGACAGGTTCGCACATGTCAGCCTGCTTCCCGCAATGTAAGAAGCAGCGGTCATTAGACTGCTGCTTCTTACACTCTTCGCTACATCTGAGGTGGCGAAGAGAAATCACAGAGAACTCGCAGGCTCTCTCACCTAGATTACGAGTTTTGCGTTATGGTTTTAACGCTGAAAAAATGGCCATTTCAGTGTAAAAACCATAATGCAGCCATTACGAGTCTTGTCGGTATAGCTATACCGCAAGCATTTTAGCCTGCAATGCAACGTCAATCCTGCACTCAAAAAAATGACGTTTTTGCGTGGGATTTCCACAGCGCCGGTATTACAGGTTGTGCGGTGAGGCTCAAATGCTTGCATTCCAGCCTATACCGACACGATCCAGTCCACCATCTGAGATCAGTAGTTATGAGTTTTGCGCAACAAAATTGTTACACAAAACTCATAACTAAAATGTTACAAAGTACACTAACACCCATAAACTACCTATTAACTAAACTGCCGCCCTCCCGCATCACAAACACTATAATAAAGTTATTATCCCCTAATCTGCTGCTCCCGACATCGCTGCCACCAATAAAAGTTATTAACCCCTATTCCACCGCTCCCCGACATCCCCGCTCTAAATAAAGTTATTAATCCCTAAAACTCTGGCCTCCCATATCACCGCCACTAAATAAACCTATTAACCCCTAAACCACCAGCCACCGACATCGCAAATTACTAAATTAAACTATTAACCCCTAAACCTAAAAAAAACCTAACTTTAAATTAAAATTACATTATCCCTATCATAAAATAAAAAAAACTTACCTGTGAAATAAAAAAAAACTAAGTTTAAACTAACAATTAGCCTAACAACTATTATACTAAAATTAAAGTAACTACCAATTAAATAAACTTAATTACACATTTAAAAAATCTAACACTACTAAAAAAATTAAATCTAAAATTACAAAAAATAACAAACACTAAATTACAAAAAATAACAAACACTAAATTACAAAAAATAACAAACGAAAGTATCCAAAATAAAAACAATTACACCTGATCTAATATCCCTATAAAAATAAAAAAGCCCCCTTAAAATAAAAAAGCCCTAGCCTACAATAAACTACCAATAACCCTTAAAAGGGCCTTTTGTAGGGCATTGACCTAAAGAAATCTGCTCTTTTACCTGTAAAAAAAATACAAAGACCCCAAAAGAAAAAGTAAAACCCACCACCCAACCAACCCTCCAAAATAAAAAAACCTAACTCTAACAAAAACCCTGAAAAGGGTATTTGTATGGGCATTGCCCTTAAAAGAGCATTTAGCTCTTTTAAAAAAGCCCAAACCCTAATAAAAAAAAAAAAAAAACACCCACAAAAACTAAAAAGAAAACTAACACTAACCCCCGACGATCAACTTACAGTTTCTGAAGTCTGGACATCCAGGCGGCGAGAAGTACTAAGGAAATAGTACGGTCATCTAGTGCTCTTGGAAATAGATAACATTCTTGAAAAAACTGCTGCTATATAGTGCTCCAGATAGATGCTCGCTCCTGAGCTTAAGATCCTATTTTCAATAAAGACAGACAGAGAACAAGGAAAATTTGATAATAGAAGTAAATTATAAAGTTGTTAAAAATGTTATGCTCCACCTGAAATTAGAAACAAGAAATATTTGGGGTGTCATGTTCCTTTAATTGTAAATGTAACCAAAAATGATTATTTTATTTTATTAGAAGCCAAGTGAACAGACCTGCATTCAGACGCATTAAGCAGTCATCATCATTTTGCTCATGTTTTCTTTGTTTACCTACTGCATCATAATTTAGTCTGTGGTTGCATTTATTCTGCTTCATGATTTTGTGTGTCGCTCAATTTTTGGTGAAATCCCAGCGCCATATTTGGCTATCCTTTAGATACTGCTGCTGCTCCTGCTGCTTGTGTTGGCTTTGCTTCTAAGGGTTAGAATTAACAATGTCCGGCAGATAGGGGCATACATCTTTGGCATGGCATCGCTTCCCTGTATTTAACATTGCTCACTACGGCTAGTGTGCAATGCCGCCCCCTGTTTGTATGTAGCCAATCGCACTTTTATATTTGTTTGCTTTGTTCTCTTGAAATGCTTTGTTGAGGTAGGATCATATGCAATTTCTAAGCCCTTGAAGGCCGCCTCTTATCTCAGTGCATTTTATTAGCTTTTCAAACCTAGACAGCACTAGTTCATGTGTGACATATAGATAACAGTGTGCTCACTCCATTGGAGTTATGCATAATTCAGCATTAAAAGAATAGTCTAGTCAAAATTAAACTTTCATGATTCAGATAGAGCATTCTATTATCAATTTTTCTTCATTCTCTTGGAATTTTTATTTGAATTTAAGCTTATTAGCCGGCCTATTTTTGGTTCAGAACCTGGGTAGTGCTTGCTGATTGGTGGCTACATTTAGACATCAATCAGAAAGTGCTACGCAGGTTCTGAACCAAAAATGGTCCGGCTCCTAAGCTTACATTCTTGCTTTTTATAAATAAAGATACCAAGAGAACGAAGCAAAATTGATAATAGGAGTAAATTAGAAAGTTGCTTAAATTGCTTGCTCTGTCTGAATCATGAATGTTTAATTTTGAATAGACTATCCCTTTAATTGGCTGAAATGCAAGTTTGATAAAAGGGGACAGTTTGCAAAGATTTAGACACAATGTAATCACAGAGGTAAAAAGTATATTAATATAACGTGTTGGTTAAGCAAAACTGGGGAATGGGTAATAAAGGGATTATCTATCTTTTTAAATAATTATATTTCAAATATACTGTCCCTTTAACGTGGTCGTAGAACTCGTTTTTATTTTTATAGCTGCATTGTTCAATTGTTTTGTTAAAAATTAAGGAACTGGGACTGAAAAAAATAAACGAAAGAGACATTTGATTGTGGAAAAGTATTATACATACTTTACAAGTATCTTGGAGCTTAAATCTAATGGAATAAAAACATGACAACTGAAGAATTCATGATTTTAAGATGATACATTTATTGGAGCTTGAGAAGAAACTGCGCAGTCAAATCTAATAATTTGGTGAAATAAAAAGGTTTAGAAATTGAATTTAACGTCAAGAAGAATCAGTTTTCACATAAATTCATCTCCCTAGACTTTTAAAATCTTTTTGTCTTCCTTATAAGTCCCAACACACATATAAAAACGTACACAGACACGGTGAAACTATTAAACTGTACCCAGAATGCATTTGTTTAATCTTTCTATTGATTTAGCACATTGTATTCAGAATGACCTTTGTTTTTTAAAGACAAATTCATTTTGATGCATCATTTCCCTCCCTTTGATTAATGTCAGTGAAGCAGTTATTTGCTGCATTAATCGTAATATTGTATTATTTGTTACAAGCATCTTTAACTTATTGCTGCACTCCAGGCTACTTGTTGCTATCGGTTTGCGCACGTGCATGTAGTATTTCCCTCTCCGGCAACAAACAGACAGAGACGTTCTTTTATAAGGACCTCCCCTGCACCAACCAACTTCATTTGGCCTTCAGTATTTCAAACAAACAGCAGCATTGTTGTTGGTAAAGAGAGGTTATTAATGGAAATATATATTTATGCAGCAAATTATTTTATTGAATGATAGAGAAATTAAAGGGACAGTCTAGTCAAAATTAAACGTTCATGATTCGGGTAGAGCATGTAATTTTAAGCAACTTTCCAATGTACTCCTATTATCAATTTTTTTTCGTTCTCTTGGTGTCTTTATTTGAAAAAGCAAAATGTAAGCATAGGAGCCGGCCCATTTTTGGTTCAGCACCTGGGTAGCACTTTCTGATTGGTGTCTAAATGTAGCCACCAATCAGCAAGTGCTACCCAGGTACTTAACCAAAAATGGGCCGACTCCTAAGCTTACATTCAAATAAAGATACCAAGAGAACAAAGAAAATTTGATAATAGGAGTAAATTAGAAAGTAAAAAATGGAATGCTCTATCTGAATCATGGAAGTTTTGTTTTGACTAGACTATCCCTTTAAAGTTGGATACAGTTATTAAATCATAGTAGGTTTAGCTTAAAGGGACATTCAACACTGCCCACAACATTAATCTATGTTTCTAAACTAAGTCTAAAGAGCAAGCTTCAACGTTCCCCCTTTCTCTTACTTACTGCCTTCACTGTTCAATCCTCATCGATATCGTCAAAATTTGTCTCCTAATATGGCTGCTTAACTCCCCCCACTGTGACCTACAGCTCGTCTTCTTCAAACTAGCCGGCAGTTCTGTCCCATTTCTCCTACTTCAATCCCAGCGCGTTCACGGGCGTTAGCGCATGCGCGATACAATAGGAACCTTAAAAGCGGAACCATAATAACCCAATAACGTAATAGAGTACTGTAAGTAATATCAGCGTAACGGAAACAACTTCTATTATTTTGGTTCCGCTTTTAGAGTTCCTAGTATATTGCGCATGCGCTAACGGCCGTGAACGCGCTTGGATTTCAGTCCGGGGAATGGGGTCTCATTGGCTGCTAGTTTGAGAAAGAAGGCGAAGACGTCACGGTGGGGGGAGTTAGGAAGACATATTAGGACAACAATTTGGAAGATGCGAAAGACGATTCAACAGTGAAGGTGGTAAGTAAGAGAAAGGGGGCACCTTGCAGCTTTATCCTTTTATTTAGTTTTGAAACATAGATTAATGTTGTGGGCAGTGTTGAATGTCCCTTTAAGTTTCATACATTTTAAAGTTAGCTTAATGTCCATTTTTGGATGCTTTTTTTATTTATGCTATTAAAATAGATTATGTGAGAACACAAATGATTAAAAAAAAAAATTCACCTGTTATGTGGAACATAAATGATTATTATTTGTTGTTGACTTCTGCTGACTGGGTATTTACAGTAGATTTTCTCAATACAAAATTTTTCTAATTGAAATATATACATTTGATTAAATTATTATGACATTCTTATAAATGTTTAATAAGATGCACTATTGATCAAGTACACTGGTCCAATCAGACCCTTGTGATTGAACTTTAAAAATGCTTTTGAATGTATTTCAGGCTCATAGGATCAAACATGCACCACCAGGGCTCTGAAGCTGTATCTGTATTTATTGTGACAATTTTTTCCAAGTATTGATAAATTCAAAGCCCACCATATATTAACTAGCAGATGGACAAGGTTCCAAGGTCCATAGGAAAAAATGCTGCAATGTTTCAGGCCTGTAATAGGCCCTTAGTCATGTAGAAATACATTACTAAGGGCTTATAGCAGGCACAAAATGTTGTAGCATTTTTTTCCTATGGACCCAGTTAAGACAAAATAAAAGTCCTTTTCTAACTTTTTGACTACATTTAGCCACCAATCAGCAAGCGCTACTCAGGTGCTGAGCCAAAGATCGACCAGCTCCAAAGCTTACATTTGTGCTTTTTCAAATAAAGATACCAAGAGAATGAAGAAAATGTGATAATATGAGTGAATTAGAAAGTTGCTTAAAATTGCATGCTCTATCTGAATCACGAAAGGAAAAAAAATGTGGGTTTAGTATCCCTTTAACATTAGTAAGTACTTGTGCGGCCCCTCCTCTTGCTCTCACACAACCAATAGTACAAGAATAGTGCTTAACTGTCATCCTGGCCGAATCGTTAATAAACAGCAGCATTAAATGACAGGAGTGTTTTTACGAAAAATGTCTTGTTCAGCCCAAAAATCTTGTACCTATCTAATTCAGTGTCCTGTTTTCCATAAGATACAAGTTTCTCAAAATGTTGTGCCTCACACCTTGCGCATTTTTTGGTTTTCATTAGAGCAGCTGTAAAAGCTTTTAATAGTAAGCGTTCCATCATGCAAACAACATAAAGTTCAGCATCTACTGTTGTGCTCCCAACAAAGATGCGTCCTATTTCTTCTACTGAACAAGCTGGGATGGCAAATGAGCATTTCTTCTAGAAGAGTTATTTTGATAGACGATCACAAACTGTAAACTCCTAACACATGTGACCTTGCTGGCGTACTTGAAACTGTGATCACGTAAAAGAATCTTACTATCAGGGTGGTAACTAAACCTCACTGGTTCTGAGGGCAAAGGCTGCAACAGAAGCTGAGCCAGAGAAACACGATCCACTTCTCTCTGATTGTGAATACTCCTTGTTTAGTTTGCACCAAACAAAAATATGCTTTTGCCCAGTCTTTCTGTAGAAATATGGATGGCAGTAAGCGAGTCAACTTGTTTATTTCTAGGTGGCAGGTTTTTCTGTATGGCCACACTGTTAACGCCAACTTAGAAAAACTGCTAATATTGGGCTAGATTAAAGGTGGCGCGCTAGCTGTTGCGTGTGAGTAATAAGGTGTTTATCGCTGCTCTTTGCGTGCATCAGAAGTAGTGCGTTTATTACAAGTTGAAAGTAAATGTGTTCGCTTAAGCACAATTGAATTTAATGAGCATCGGGATAGCGCAACTTCAGAGCTCTGGTTAGCTGTTACACTCGACTAAAAAGTTGCACAAAAGACATTAAAATTACATTTAAAAGTACAGTTATACTGATAATAACTCATAATCTAATAAAAATTATTTTATAAAAATGTAAATATATTAATAAATAGGACACATTGTACCATGTGAAGAACATTAGATTGTTGGGTTAGCGAACTTGGAAAAACGCAATCAGATTTGCGTGACCATTGAAGTCTATGGAGGAATATGTTAAAGCAGTCATGATCGTCTCACTTCAGCTTTTTACTTTAAAATTGTAAAGACAACTCCATACACTTTCCGTACACTTACATGCACAGGGGCCAGACATGATGCAGGTGGAGACTGGGCCCTACCAGAGACACCACTGGTTTGACTGATTGCAGAGCCAGATAGGCCTAGACTAGACCTCTGAGACTCCTGTAGTTATGCCCCTTCTTACTATAATCAGATTTTTTTCCTCTCATAATTCAGCTAGAGCAAACAATTTTAAACAACTTTCCAATATACTTCAATTATCAAATTTGCTTCATTTTTTAAATTTTTTACCCGTTGCTGAAGGAGTAACAATGTACTCCTGGGAGCTGGTTGAACACATCAAGAGACAATAAACAGAGACATATATATATATATACAGCCACCAATCAGCAGCTAGCTCCCAGTAGTGTAGGATATGTACATATTCTTTTTCAACAACAGCTACTAAGAGAACAAAGTAAATTTAAAATAAAAGTGATTTTAAAAGTATCTTAAAATTACATTCTCTATCTGAATCATGTAAGTTTAATTTCAATTGTCCTATCCCTTTAACAGTAACTGCTGAACATAGCTTTTAGTTCTCTTGTAATATCTAGTGAATCAAATCCAATGATTTTATTTAGCAATGTTACTCTATAACATGGTGAAATAGTCTTGTAGGCATTGGAAATCAAGCAATAATGCAATGGATTTTAATTTAGCAATGTTACTCTATAACATGGTGAAATAGTGTTGTAGGCATTGGAAATCAAGCAATAATGCAATGGATTTTAATTTAGCAATGTTACTCTATAACATGGTGAAATAGTGTTGTAGGCATTGGAAATCAAGCAATAATGCAATGGATTTTAATTTAGCAATGTTACTCTATAACATGGTGAAATAGTGTTGTAGGCATTGGAAATCAAGCAATAATGCAATGGATTTTAATTTAGCAATGTTACTCTATAACATGGTGAAATAGTGTTGTAGGCATTGGAAATCAAGCAATAATGCAATGGATTTTAATTTAGCAATGTTACTCTATAACATGGTGAAATAGTGTTGTAGGCATTGGAAATCAAGCAATAATGCAATGGATTTTAATTTAGCAATGTTACTCTATAACATGGTGAAATAGTGTTGTAGGCATTGGAAATCAAGCAATAATGCAATGGATTTTAATTTAGCAATGTTACTCTATAACATGGTGAAATAGTGTTGTAGGCATTGGAAATCAAGCAATAATGCAATGGATTTTAATTTAGCAATGTTACTCTATAACATGGTGAAATAGTGTTGTAGGCATTGGAAATCAAGCAATAATGCAATGGATTTTAATTTAGCAATGTTACTCTATAACATGGTGAAATAGTGTTGTAGGCATTGGAAATCAAGCAATAATACATTGGATTTTAATTTAGCAATGTTACTCTATACCATGGTGAAATCGTGTTGTAGGCATTGGAAATCCAGCAATAATGCATTGGATTTTAATTTAGAAAATGTATTTTCATTACTGCAGACTTCAAACAATTAAGAGGGCATTTAACAGATATGTGAGAGAAGGTAGAGATTAAAGAGTTTTATTACAAAATAACTTGCTTTATACTGTCTGCATGTAAGTTGTGCTCTCATGAAAGCAGCAACTATTTTGCAGTCAAGTGCAAGATTGTTCCATCTACCAATTCAAAGGTGATGTGTTTTTCAACTCTGCTTCAAAGACTTGGTGCTGGAATGAATTTTCCTTAACATTAACCTCTGCAAATATTTACAAGTCCTAGGGAATGCTGTACAGCGTTGAAATAAATGTGAAAGGCTTTGATATATATGCAATATAATCTCAGACATATTTTAGTACATATTTTTCTATAATTTTGAGTATTTTATATATTTTTTTGTTAGTTACACTGAAAGGGCACCATACATTCTGTTATATTTAATATAGTGATCAAATTTAGACTATTGACTAATCTGATTTAAAAGACAAAAAAAGTTGAAATAAATTAGGGAACACTTAAATTCTCAAATAAAACTTTATAAAATGCAAACTTGTTAAACCCTCAGCTATGGACTCAAAATTTAAAGGTACAGTAAACAACACCTTGTAATTAAAAGACATTTCAGTTCTGTTGCTATATAATAACATATCAGCCAGGTCTAAATGTATTTAAAACAAATTAGCATCTTGTTCACTTCAATTGTTTTCAATAACTAAACCCCACCCACCATTTGCTTATTTGGCAGTGCCAATCCGGGCTTGAGTATGCAGACAGCAAGGCTAGCCATGGTCATAATGCTAGTATAAAGTTAAAAAAATGTGCAGTTGTTATCAGTAAATGACAATTAAGGAGTTATAGGTAGCAGGGTTAGCCTTAAGAAGTCAGCAGGGTACATGTTGAGTTCTGAGATTTAGAAAAAAAAACAATTTTCAGGCTAAATTACATGAAAAGGGGTAAAATAAATAATGAAAGTATTTTGCAAAGTTGTTTTATTGTGTATAACCAGGGCCGGCACTAGAAATTTTGGGGCCCCTGACTTAACCATTGATCAGCCCACCCTCCCCCCTTTGACATGTGCAATTTTTGACCAAGTGACTAAAATGTATATGCACTTTATTCTTAAGTGTAGTCAAACTTGGAAATGTTGTAAAGGTAGTAACACACAAACACAGAAACACACAGACACGCTCATACACTGAAACACACACTCACACATAAGGATTCACATATAGACACTCTAGCAGACACGCAAAGAAACACAAACACACACTCAAACAGACACTCAGCACTTGTTTACATTGACCTGACAAGTAATGAGGTAGACTACAGTTTTGTCAAAAAAGGAGATTTACAAAACAAAATATGGAGTTCTGATTATCTTTTTGTCACGGAAGATGCCAACTAAATGATGACAACAGCATGCAGTGGCTGAAAGGAAGGGCTCTGAACTGCCTAAACAATAATTGAAAGGTTAAATGGTGGATTGGTGACTTTTGGAAAGGTCTCATTAGTCTCAAAGTCTGTAAAAAGATGTGAATAATTAGTAGTAAGGTAAAAATGTCCTAAAAAGGAACAGACAATGGACACACATACACAAACTTAAACACAAACTTGCACATACACCCAAGGAAACACCGACAGATACAGCCTCAGAAAACACACAAAGACATACACACTCACACATAGAGACACCCACAGAAAACACAGAAATACATACACACACAAAGAAACAACCACATAAAACACACAAAGACATACAGTACATAAACACACACCCTCACTGAGACATCCACAGAAAACACACAAAGACATAAACACACTCTCACAGAGACACCCACAAAAATGCACAGACATACACACACCCTCACAGAGATACCCACAGAAAACACACAGACATATGCACACACCCACACAGAGACATCCACAGAAAACACAGAAATACATACATACACACACCCACCCTCACAGAGACATCCACAGAAAACACACAAAGACATACACACCCACCCTCACAAGGCATCCAGAGAAAATACTCAAAGACATACATACACACACCCTCACAGAGACACTCATAGAAAAAGTACAAAGACATACATACACACACACACCCTCACCGACATCCACAGAAAATGCACAAAGACATAAATACCCACCCTCACAGAGAGACCCACAGAAAAAAAATACATACACACTCATAGAGACACAAACAAAAGCACAAAGACATAAACACAGACACCCACAGAAACACTCACAGGAGGTACAATTTCTGCACATTGCAACCCCTAAATCAACAGTGTTTGACATGCATGATAAAAAAAATTGCAGAAATTAAGAGATCAACTTTCTAAAGAATCATATTTGTAAATGTGTAAACAAAAATAATTTTGTGAATTCAAAATTGTACATTAATGATCTGGGTAGATGGCTAGATGAAGAAAAGTACTTCTGAAAAGTTGACATATGTTTGTTTTTTTCCCCAACCAAGAGCACCACTTCAATTATGGTGTACAAATTTTCCCATCTGTCAGCTGTACTTATGGATTTTGAAAATGCTGTACTCTATATGGTCTTGGTTAAATGCAGGATTTAGGCTTGTTTGTATGTATTTAAAAATTAAGTCAGCTGTAGTGTAAACTAAACAGTGTTAGGTTAACCTGTCTCATTTCAAACACTGAGCAATCTTAGTCTGAGAGTATAACATTTTATACAGATGTAAACATCTTAGATAAAATGCCTCCTTGCATCTGGAAAGTCCTTGTATAAAGGGGCAGTAAGCTGGAATGTAATTAATATATATATATTAATAATAAAAAAACCTCATATCTGCCAAAAGGGCACCTACCATTTGTGTATTGAGGAGGAAACATTTCTGCATGGCTTTAAATATAGAATTTCTACAGCATTGTCAAATAATCATAAATACTCTGCAACATATTGCTAAAAAAAAGTGTTTTTAAAGGACCCCTGGCCTCACCATACAAATACTACCACTCTGAATTTACAATCCAAAATTACACAAAGAAATAAAAAAACATTTGCTAAGTAAGTCCTACCTACTCTGCAAATGAAAGTGATCTGCCGTCTGACTCAGGCACACACTGTACAAACTTAAGTGCCAAGTCTGTCTCACACTGTGCATAGTAGTTTAGTGCACACTCAGAAATCCTCTCAAATGCTAATGCTTTACTCCTTGTAATAACATTTCCCATGCTCAATAGCACTCTGCTGTAAAACCCTGTGGTGGCTGCCAAAATTTTAAAAATAATATATATATATATATATATATATTATTTTTTATAAAATGAGTTGTTCTTGCATCATGAGGCCCCCTGTCCCATTGGGCCCCTGACAGGAGTCACCCCTGTCACACCCTGATGGCAGCCCTGTGTATAACTAAATATTTTATATAACAATTTCAAGGGTATCACTGTCCCTTTAAAAGTTAGGGCCTGGTTCTTTTAAGTATAAAATGCTACTTTCATGGGCAAATCTTACCTTGGTAGCTGTGTATCTCACTAAAGGGTGTACCCTACATTTCTGTAAAATTCGTAGTAATAGCACGCATTCAATTTTGTATTTATAGTATGCAACAATATGCAAGTTTAAGCTATACATTAAAATTCTTATCCAGTTTTCTGTTTTGGATGACGCTCCAAGTCTTAATCCACACCGCCTCCTCTTACCTTACAATGCTCTTCACGCTGTGTGCCATGTGCCGTATACCGGAAGTTCCTCCAGGAACAGAGATACGAGATTCTGGTGCCCAGGACTAAGGGAGTCCCACCACAGCTCCCAACCAGAAACTTCAGCAACACAAAAAAGAAAATCCTTGCACATGGACTCAGATAAAATAAATGGGCTGTATCCAGAAAATAGCAGTTAAAAGCAAAGCTATTTATTCCATGGTAAAAACAGGTGAGCAAAGAGAAAAGAGTCATACGCGTTTCATCATTAACAACATAAACTTTCTCAATGACTCATAGCTGTTAACACCGGTACTGTGACTTATAAAGTGTTAAACCACGCCTATTTTAAATCAATTACATTACAATACATTATTTAACACATCACATCCCAGTATATGTTTTGGCTGTTATATACCCATAAGTGTATTATACATTATTTTGGAGAAAAGAAATATATACAATGTATTATGCTTAACCCCTTAACGACCAAGGATGTGCCAGGCAAGTCCTACAAAAAACTTGTTTCAAGCGCTGGAATCGATCGTGATCGCTTCCAGACGCTTTCAGGGTATTGCAGCGATGCCTCAATATTGAGGCATCATGCAATACCCTTTTTTTAAGCAAACCGATGCAGAGAAGGCCACTCTGTGGCCCTCTCTGCTTCGGCCAGCGATGGTGGGAGGGATACCAGGGAGGCGGGTGGGTGGCCCATCGCTGGAGCAGTTCCGGCCAGCATTGATCAAGTTCTGGCATATTAAGTGAAGGGGCGAATAAGTGTTGGGAAAGGGATCTGGGAGGGGGAGGGTATTGAGGGGGGCAACTACACTACAGAAAAATGGGGTATTTATATAATTTATTGAAAAAGCCAAATTTTTACCAAACTGGGTACTGGCAGACAGCTGCCAGTACCCAAGGTGGCTGCAACTAGGTAGAGAGGGAGGGTTAAAGAGCTGTTTGGGGGATCAGGGAGGTTATATTTTTATATATATATATATATATATATATATATATATATATATATATATATATATATATATATATATATATATAAAAAGTCTTTTATTTTAGTACTGGTAGACTTTCTGCCAGTACTTAAGATGGTGGTGACAATTTTGAGGTGGGGGGGAGGAAGAGAGCTGTTTGATATTGGTCAGGGAAGGATCAGGGGGTGGGATGTGTCAGGTGGGAGACTGATCTCTACACTAAAGCTAAAATTAACCTTACAAGCTAGCTAATTAACCGCTTCACTGCTGAGAATAATACAAGTGTGGTGCTCAGCGGCATTTAGTGGCCTTCTAATTACCAAAATCAATGCCAAAGCCATGTATGTCTGCTATTTCTGAACAAAGGGGACCCCAGAGAAGCATTTACAACCATTTGAGCCATAATTGCACGTACTGTTTGTAAATAATTTTAGTGAGAAACCTAAAGTTTGTGAAAAAGTTAACAATTTTATTTATTTGATCACATTTGGCGGTGAAATGGTGGCATGAAATATACCAAAATGGGCCTAGATCAATACTTTGGGTTGTCTACTAAAAGAAATATATACATGCGAAGGGTAATTAAGGGATTTCTAACAGATATCAGTGTTACAATGTAACTATCGCTAATTTTGAAAATAAAATGGTTCAGAAATAGCAAAGTATAACTTGCAAAAAAAGCAAAGAACATGTAAACATTGGGTATTTCTTAACTCAGGACAAAATTTAGAAACTATTTAGCTTGGGTGTTTTTTTGTGGTTGTAGATGTGTAACAGATTTTAGGGGTCAAAGTTTTTTTCAATTTTCTCATAATATTTTATATTTTTTTATTTATAGTAAATTATAAGATATGATGAAAATAATGGTATCTTTAGAAAGTCCATTTAATGGAGAGAAAAATGGTATATAATATGTGTGGGTACAGTAAATGAGTAAGAGGAAAATTACAGCTAAACAAAAAACACAGCAGAAATGTAAAAATAGCCCTTGTCCCTAACGGTAAGAAAATTGAAAAATGCTCTGGTCACTAAGGAGTTAAAGGTGATCTCAAATAAACACTTAAACATTCAAAGATAAGTGTTGCATTGTTTTGTTATTCAGCACATATGATGTAGAGGGGCCGATTTATCAATGTCTGGCGGACATTGCTGAATGCCGACACCGCATACCCAGTTAGCATTTAACATTGCACAAGCAGTTCTGGTGAACTGCTTGTGCAATGCCGCTCCCTGCAGATTTGCGGCCAATCGCTAGCAGGGGATGTCAATCAACCTGATCATACACGATCGGGCGGATTGATGTCGGCAGCCTCAGAGCAGGTGGACGAGTTGTCCAAAATCTTGTTCCTGAAAAGAAAAGAACATTCCAAGAGTATTTTATATAGCAAACATAAATACATAACCTAGTAATTTATTAAATGCATATCTATAAACATGTACAATATACCCACAATCCCCCAGCTCATATACGTTTATTATTCAAAGTCAGGTGACACATGCTAATTTTCCTCAATATATGAAGTTGCTTGCTCTCCACAACCATTAGTTAATTAACAAGAATGAGTTTACAATTGATAACAATTTTAATTTGTAGCTTTTTTGAGGGGGGTAAAAACACACATAAAAATAATCACAAATTAGCTGTTTTCTCTAATATCACTTCCAAATTCTTGCTTAATAGTATATACAAAAAATAATATAAGTAATGTTTAATCAATATCAGCTACCAATCTTCTAAGAATAAATGAAAAAAAAAACTCAGAGACCCATATTCACTTTAAATATACTGTACATTGTAAACTCTTACATATATTAAGTAGGAACTGATGCCTAGAATGTGCACATATTTGGAGTAAATTTGAAAGATTTCATAAAATTGCATGCTCTATCTAAATCACAAAATTTTAATTTTGTTTTTAGTCTCCCTTTTAAGCTTATGTTTCAGTGAAAAAACTTTGGGGAAACTTGATTGGCTGTTTGGGTCATATCTGACATTTCTATGTTTTAATATTCTTTTTTTAATTTGAGCAAGTGTTTCATTCATATTTTGTCAGTTTCAAACTCAAAATCTGTTAAATGCACAAATATACATGCAAATGAGTATTAATTCTATACAAAATGTAAATATTGGTCTAATTTAATTTTCAGATAGTGAGAGTTTAAGAAAAAGTTACAGCAGTGTTAGCATCAATGTCCTATTAAATAAATAGAATGATGAAGACATTTTGTTTTATACGGCAAACAAGTTAATAAATATCTATAATTATCTGCTTGTTAAATATTCTAATTTATAAAAGTAGATGTCTAAAGGAAATAATATTTATTATAATCATTTTGAATTTTATTTTAAAAGCTGTTTTTATTACACTGTAATAAAATTATTTTTGTTATCATTTATGTTGGTACAATGTTGGTATTAAGATACTCTGTCTTTACCCAAAATATTCTTTTTAATATAGAGTGTTTAGCCGTATGCTAACCACAGTGTATATGGGTGACCTGCTGTATGTGGTTCTTTTAAGAAAACTTTCCTGCATGACTTATTAATTATAATAAAATGTAATTAAAAAAAAAAAAAGTTTTACTTTTGCACCAAACATTAGAAACATTTAAGTATAAGTTTCAAAATATCCTAGCACAAGCATTTATATAACAATTAAATTCTCAATAAAATGTAAAATATGGTGAAAAAGTACAGTAAACAACATGTGCCTCTGGTATATTGATTACCAGTTTAATTAAATACTCTGTGCCTCAACTGGACAATCACGTGATTTTGGGCCAATCATAAATAGAATCCCACCATGTAGTCTGAGGTAACTTTGTGAGCCCACATCAGAATCAAACAGCACCTTTCCTTCAATGCTTTATTTTTCTCATGGGGTTATTTGGTTTGCTTTAATTCCATCGCTCATATCATGTTATGAACTAGTGGTTTAAGCTGAGCTGGGATGGTCTCTTTTTGCATGTGTTAGTGTAAATGTCTACTCCCTGAGAGTATATTAAGGGCTTATGTATTAAGTGTGTCTAGACATTCTATGAATACTTCTTTTTACATCATATGTAAAAATTTGTGTTCATATCCACTGCCGTATATATCAATCAACCACGCAAAAGCAATATCTTTCAGTGCAGTAGGAACTAAAAATATCAGTCCAAATGATTTTTTATGACTTTTCAAAATCACCTACTAATATCTAATATCGTTCCATAAAACCGGCACAGGTAGAAATAGATTAATGTTGCTTATGCTAATTTTGTGATGGATGGATTTTATTAAAGATGCAGAGATAAGTGTTTTTATTCATTAACTCATTGCTTACTAATGCCTAAGCAGCCATTACATAAATAATGCATCTAACATTAATAACTTGAAAAACAAACTATGTAAACAACCTTCTTCTACTTTACTTGGATAAAGGAACTTGAGTATTCATGTTCTGTCTGTGAAGACAGTTAAAAAAAAAGGTAATTAAAAATTTAAAATGGTTACAGACATCCAATACAGAAGGAATAAAGTCACAAAGAGCATCCAAACAATGTTTATAAATATATAGGAAGGAAGTCAGAATACATGTAAATCACTGATAAAAACAACATAGTATCTTGAGACATATACTAGAATATAATTTGTTCAGCAATTCTAGGGTTTTGTTTAAGTTGTTTTTAGCCTCTAGTGTCCTTGCGTTGTCTTGTAGTGCATTTAAAGAGCGCTAAATAAAACATGTAAGTCCCACTTAGGTGAAGGTGTACTAAGGCATGAAGGACTTTAAATAAAGTATATTAAGTTTGTCATTTATAATTAAAATGTAAAAAATGTTAAGGGAATGTTACATGGGGTAGCCCTATTCTTGCCCCATGTAAAAATAAAATTAAAATTACTCAACAAATTTGTCAAACTCTGATTTTGTAGTGAAATATATTTTTAAAACACTTCAAACACATACATATGTGCACACATATTAACATACTTAAAGGGATATAAAACCCAAAAAACTTCTTTCATGATTAAAATTGAGCATGGGAATATAAACAACTTTCTAATTTACTTCTATTTTTTTTTGTTCTCTTGGTATACTTTTTGAAAAACAGAGACGTAAGCCTTGGAGCCCATTTTTGGAGCACTTTATTACAGCAGTTTTGCAAGAATGTTATCCATTTGCAAGAGCACTAGAGCACAACACTATTTCCTGCCATATAGCGCTCCAGACATCTACCTAGGTATCTCTTCAACAAAGAATATCAAGGGGACTAAGCAAATTTGACAATAGAAGTAAATTGGAAACTTTTTTTAAATTGTATGTATGTCTGAACCACAAAATAAATGTTTTGGGTTTCATGTCCCCTTAGCACAAAAACATACATGCACATAAGTACATAAAAACATACATGCACATAAGTACATAAAAACATACATGCACATAAGTACATAAAAACATACATGCACATAAGTACATAAAAACATACATGCACATAAGTACATAAAAACATACATGCACATAAGTACATAAAAACATACATGCACATAAGTACATAAAAACATACATGCACATAAGTACATAAAAACATACATGCACATAAGTACATAAAAACATACATGCACATAAGTACATAAAAACATACATGCACATAAGTACATAAAAACATACATGCACATAAGTACATAAAAACATACATGCACATAAGTACATAAAAACATACATGCACATAAGTACATAAAAACATACATGCACATAAGTACATAAAAACATACATGCACATAAGTACATAAAAACATACATATACACCTTTGAGTCCTTCCCAGTCCAATAATTTGACATGTACCATACCTATTTAAATCACCATTAAAATATTTATTTCAATAATAAAACTCAATTTTATATTTATTATGTATATGTATGAGTGAAAACTTCATTTTAATATATTTTACAAAGAAAAAATAACTTTCTAAGTGAAGAACATAGAACTGTAAAGTATTTCTATTGAAAACACATTAAAACATATTAAAAATAAATACAAATGGGGGGCAGAGCCAACAGCCGAAGCAGCAAGAAGTGCCATTTTAGAGCTCCTGTTGTTTGATCAATAAACTTCTTATTTATGGTACGTTAAGTATTCTTACACTCCAATTCCTGGCTTCAAACAAGTTTGGGAACACAGGACATTGGATAGGGGACAATAATGCAGAACAGTTAACAAAATAGTACAAAGGCCTTCCAGCTTACTCAACAGAGATACATCTCTACGTCTTAACCTCCCCTTAAGCTACCCTATGGAGAAGCAAATAGTATCTGTGCTGCGCAACCTAATGCTCTACCTGGATAACCATCAGCAAGCTCTTGTTTAGGAACTGAGAGATGCCATGGCCCCACTACTGAATGCACCGCTGGCAGGAGAAACTGAGGAGACAGCTAATCACTGTGAACTAGTCCTGCCACACTTGAGAGGATACGTGCCTCCAGATGCAGTGGAAGTGTACAAGACAGGGATATGGAACCCCCAGCCCGAAATGGAGGTAAAATCAGATGTCTGCGAGTAGTATAATACCCTGCAGCCCTCCACCATCTATGCAGTGCCTGTACAGCATAGCACAGTTCACCTAGAGGTATTGCAGATGAAGTAGAAAGGATCGAGTAGAATCAGTGGCCTAAAGACGACAGCCCACACTGCCATCAATACTGAGAACGAAAATACCGGAAGCCTTCCTTCAAAACATAAGGCTCCATCAAGTGAGATACTAGATGCTACGACACGGCTAAAGTTGTGTGTGAGGCGACATCCCCTACCTGAATGCCCTAGGAGTCATCCATGCTATGCCGGAGAGGAACGTATCGTTATGCGAGCCGGAATAGGTAAGGTGCTTCAAATAACCCTCAAAACCGGAGCGGGGTAATCTCTTTTCAAAGGGCACTATATGTTATGACATGCCTAATACTTGTCCATATAAATACTTTTCTCAATACTGAGTAGGACAAGGACTATTCGAGAGAGCTCCGGCTGACCCGTGGTCACATGACTGATCCTAATGGGATACATGATAAAGACTTAACGGCAACAACTCTTAGACTCCTTAAAGTGAAGGTAAAATTCGCTATATCTCATTATCTATTTTTACTTTTCCCCCTAAATGAATGTCACTTTAATTCATCATTTTTTTAAATTTGAAGTATAAAGTGAGTTTTCGCCATTTATACTTACCTTTGTTCTATCCGTAAATTCAACCCGGTGTGTTCTTTTTTTTTTCTTGCAGGTCACGTTTTTTCAGCAGCCAATTGAAATTCTGGCCGTTAGGCGGCTGTCAATCTACGTCATCCGTCTCCTAGATGATCTGCGCATGTGTTTAGCATTTGTCCTTAGTCTTGTAAGACAAGCGCGCTCCCGTGAGACCTTTCTATACGTCAGTCAGTCAGAAATAAGGAAATGGCTGATGGGAGCAGTCAGGAATGGCACGGTAGGGAAATTTACAACGTGTTTATTACATAAATATATAATCATTTGGGGAAAAGAAGTTAGAGATTATATTGTTTAAACTGTGACTAATTCATTTGTGTATAAAGATAGGTAAAACTTTACCTTCACTTTAACTGTTTGTATCTATACTAGTACAATTCATGGTCTCCTGCAAGAGACACACAGACACCAGCTGTTATTATAAGTAGACATTAATAGTTGTTTGTGTCCTTCACTTTGTTATAGTCCAGAACTACCCTATTATACTGAATGATTACATTTAATACTCCATGCGTTAAATCCCTTTTTTAAGTATGATGTTCATCTTCCTAAGCAATACTACTCATTTCCTTACTGCAATGTTGTACTATTGATACAAATCTTCTAGGAGCCTTCTAATCTAGAGTAATGTACATGATGCTTCATTTACCGAGACGTAGACAGGCTCAATTTATCCATAAAATCATAGTAATATAACCTTCCTATTTCTTGCTAACCACATATATAGTAACTTACTGAACATATTACAAGTTTTACATCGGGTATTATATGATCAGCTAACATTCTGATGTAGACTTATTACAACGGCTAGAAGATAAATGGAATACAAATGGGCAATATTTACATATCAGGCTGCAGTACTACTGTAAATTATATTGTTATTACAAACTATATATTAACATGTGTTTTACTATCTATTTCTTTATGTTCATGCTGCTATTGATTATGTACAGCAATAGTTCTTTATATTTCTTGATTGAATTATATGTAATTTCAATTGTATATACACTTATCTAGGATTATATATCAGACTCTTCAGCTAGGTCCTAGACACATTGAAACAATATGGGTGTTTATAGCAATTCCCTTACGTTATTACTTACGTCTAATTAGCATTGAGAAACACTTCCACATTCAGCTCAGTATTGTTTCAACACTACTTAATGGCCTCTAATATTGAACTCTAAATCTACATCATAGCCTTATGTAACAATATTTTAGGAGCGCCTAGTAGGAATACTCTGATCCGTAACATTTGTATCTACGTTCCACAAGGACGGTAAGAGACACACATATAACAAATACTCATATCCTAATTGTCTCACTTTATATATGTCAGTTTGCTTAGCTGCTAACTCTTATACCTATATATACTCTCAGTATAATGCCTTGTATCTAAATAACATTTGGTAGATTTAGTGTCATCGCTCAGGTATAAGTAGTAAGCCCTATGCTCTGTTATTCAGTATCTTATGAGTTTTCTCATGCCCTACACAGTCCGCTTCTCATAGTAAATGGAGACTATTGTGAGCTCTTTTGGGACCTCTAGTAATGCCCGCCCATTAATCCTTCATTGCTCCGCCCAGATGTTACTGATATCTGTACACCTATAAGAGTAATTTCTATGCTAAATACACTATTATTAAAGTCTTAGAACCCTTCACTGGTCTATAGAGTGAAAGTGAGGCATTGTTTCATTGTCTAATCATTACCTTGTCTTAGCCTGACGATACCTTGTATTTTTGTTTTGTTGATGCTCAAAAACCTCAATAAAAAATGTATGTTAAAAAAAAAAAACAACTCAAATAATATTGCATATTTCAAGGTATTTGACCGGGTAGAACTCAAAACGTGTGTATGTATATATATATATATATATATATATATATATATATATATATATACAGGATATATATATATATATATATATTTATTTATACACACAGTATATATTTATATATAATATATATATATATATATATGTGTGTGTATTTTTGTAAAGGGTCTTTCATATACAGGGGGGGAGTGTCTGCTGTTCCTGCTTTACCAGTCCCTTTCATTGGGTGTCCCAGCCTAACCTCATCAACAGTGCTAAACTTTTTTTAAAAGGTTTTATACTGGATTTTTATACCATTATCTGTGCATATTCATCTTTATAGTAGTGTCTATTACGTGAAGTTATATGAAAATTGGTGCATTCTGTCCCTTTTTAATCCAATTAACATGAACTAGAAAACCCAAAAAAAGGAAACTATAAAACATAACTTTTATTTGTAATAGCAACTAAATTCACTAATGTGAAAAAAATAAAACCTTTTTTTTAATTTTTTTTTATAAATAGTATTCTCTGCTAGGATACCCAGTAGATATAATTTGGGACAAATATAATCTTAATACATATGAAATAAACAATAAAGAATCACTAATGACAATTACTAGGTCATATGCTTGCGAGGTTTGCGTAGAATCCCAAAACTCTGGGAGCAATTAAGTGGACTTATCCTATTATCTCTGTATATGTTCACCTGCAAGGACTCAGAGGGGATTGTGTGTTTATGGTTTGCCTATTTCATTTTTATTACGATTTCACTGATGAAGGTTATGCACTAAAGCTTTTTGATAAGATAATTGTCATGTTGACATAAATTGCAATTATTGTTTGACATGCATAGGTCCCAGTAATACATGCATAGCAGTATTTTTAACACCCCAGATTAACATTTGTGTAGGTAGTGGATATGTACCTTGGCTCTTAATTCTTGAACTTTTTCTTCCCACTGTCCCAGCCAAACACTTCTTCCGCTGTAAATAGGCAGTGACAAAAGCACCCTTCTTCCAAAATATGATGGCAGCAGACCTTTTCAAGATGACTGCCTCCCATCATAAAAATTGTGCACTGCTCAAACCCCTCATGCACAGTTCCACGTGACTGTAGCAAAGTTGAAAATAGAGAATCCTTTTGTGGCTTTCAGTATCTGATGTTATTAAAAGTCAGGTGAGCTAATAGATATTAGTGACTATACTTCCCAGGTTATGGACTATATCCTCTGATAAAGCTAAGTGATACCACTGGGCCAATCATAATAAAGACATCAGAAATATAAAAAAAGCTAATATATGTGGTTTGATTCACAATGCAAACGTCTGTGCAAGAACACAGGAACAGCGATTAAAAAACAGTTTTTAGATGGAACAAAATAAATCCTACTTACAATAAATCACACTACTATTTGCTAGTTTACAGTTTTATATAGTGGGCCAGAAGCACTAAATAAATGCTAGATATTAATTGTTTCAATTTTGAAGTAACCATAAAGCTATGAGTGTCGCCATATTGAATCCTAGTTAAGGACAGCTAGGAACTGGCCAATCAATTGTGCAACCAATAAATGTGTAGAATATTTCAGTGTTAAACCTGAAGTCTGCACAACCAATTTAAACAGGAAATGGAAACCCCACAATTTTCATAATTAAATTACAGTATGGCGGAACAAAATAATATATGAGAGAATATTGTAAAGTTGTTTTACTACATATTATTAAAAATGTAATATTACAATATTAAAGTGTTTAATGTCATTTGAATTATTTGCTTAAATGTGATTGCTAGCATTTTCTTCACATGCATTAAATTGACCAATGCTTAAAAAAATTGCATTTTTAAAAAACATGTAAACTAGATTAAGTTATTCTTATATATTTTTGCTTGTAATACAAATTAATCAATTATTTTTAATAAAAATAATACTCAGATTATTAAGCCTAATAGGAACTAACTAAAAGCTCTCTAAGAAATCTCACCAGTACTATGAATACTATGATGCTCCTGTTTTAATTTTCTAAAGGCATGTACCTTGCAAAGTGGTTCATTTTAATTGGCTGCAGGATTTAATTTTTAAATTGTGCCTCCTTCTAACTTTGTTTAACCCAGCAAAGTTTCCCTTTCCAGCGAGCTTTCTATGAGAGAAATTGTGCAACTGACAGGGACAACTCCTGTTTTAAAGGGACAGTGGATTCAGATAGGGCAAGTCATTTTAAACAACTTTGCAAATTACTTTTATCATTAAATTTGCTTTGTTCTCTTGGTATTTCTTAGTTGAAAGCTAAACCTAGGTAGGCTCATATGCTTATTTCTAAGCGCTTGAAGGCCACCTCTTATCTGAATGCATTTGACAGCTAGAAGGCATTAGTTTGTGTGTGCCATATATATAACATTGTGCTCACGTCCATGAAGTTATTTATGAGTCAGCACTCATTTTCTGAAATGCAAGTCTGTCAAAAGATCTGAGAAAAGGAGGCAGTCTGCAGAAGCATAGATACAAGGCAATCACAGAGGTAACAGCTACATTAATATACTGTTTTTGCAAAACTGGGGAATGTATACTAAAGGGATTATCTATCTTTTAAAACAATAACATTTTTGGTGTTTACTGTCCCTTTAAGATAATTCCCTGAGGGAAGCCTCTGCAAGTGTCAGAGGGGTTTTTCACATCCGATGAAGAGAATGTTAGGTAATCTAACCCTACATGAGATAATGTTACAGCGCAACATTCAGAGACTCCATGCTTACCAACAGTCTCTTATATAGAACACTGTTTTGGCTGTAGTTTATTTACTCTTCCCCGAGGTGCACAAACACACCACTGTGCTATATAAATAGAATTTGACGGCATGCCCAGTATTGGGGCATTCAGGCTAAAAGTCACAGATGCTATAAAAGGTAACATATTCCCTTAGCTCTTTGCTATTGCTTGTTTCTGCTTGGCCTTCTCCCTTCTATAGTACTTGCTGAGTTTGCTACCTGACAATAGGACTTGCTTGACCTGCTACCTGCATATTGTACCTCCTGAGCCTGCTACCTACCCATTGTACCTGCTGGGCTTTTATCTATCTATAATTCTTGCTTGAGCTGCTATCTGCCTATTGTACCTGCTGGTCTTGCTTCCTGCCTATAGTACTTGCTTGCCCTTCTACCTGCATTATATAAAATGTATGAGAAATTACTCTTGTGGCTTTATTTTTATATATGAAATAGTTGGTTTTGTTATTTGACACAACACATAAAAAATGGCTGAACTTGATCTCCTTATCACTTTCTATATACACAAAAGTTTCCTTATCTTATATCTGACTGTATACCAAAGTGCAGTACTTAGGGCCCGATTCTATGCAGTTCTCTGGTTTGGCTAGATTCTATAAGATGCCTCGTCAGTATTATATGTCCCCTCAAGGATTGTTAAAGGAAATGTATAAAAAACAAAGAAAAATGTTGCCCTGCGCTAAGGAAAAGGCACCAATAAACCAAGGGAAAAAATGGAGACCCCTATCTCCACAACAAGCAAATCAAGAGCCAAAAACACAGTAATTCACAGGAGTACGTATTTGGAGGATGCAAAAGCATCTGAGTGGACAGTTTCTGCACATGAATACCAAACCAAACAGATTGATGGTCACTGGATCCTAAGTTCTCAGCTACAGACACATCTGAAACAGTATCACTGTTTGTCTCTTATGCATAAGGCACTCCCATTTGCGATATCCAACCAATGAGCACAGCTAATACAGGTTTAAAAAGCCCTGTATTACACCTTTCTGGAGCTTGACAAAGGCCCTGACCGGGCTGAAACGCGTTGCTCCTCCCACTCCACGCCACCTGACGTAACATTACCTACACAGACCGGCTTCTGTGTTAACTGCAACTTTCAGCGGAGTATCCTTGAAAAATCCGGTATTGTTCCAAAGGCTTATCCGGCTCTGCTACAGCTTGCTAAAAGGGACCCATCGCCGCAGCAGTAACCAAGACACGGTGTAAGTAAAAGTGAACACCTTTGGTTTGGTTTTCTGCTTGTGTATGATTTGGATCCGTTTGTCGTTCCAGCCTCACTCTGCTTCTCAAGGAATCAGCTGTGGATTTCGACCGCTCACTCTTATTCCGGACTTTCAACATTTGTATCGCATATCAGCTCCAGGGTTGTTTTGTTATTTTTGATGCTACACTGACATCTGCTATAGTGCCATATTGTGTGTTGCTATATTGTGTCAAGTTAGTTTGATTGTTACATTTTTACTATCTAATTGCTACAATTATTTTATTGCTCTTTTGTTGATCAGCTTTTTTAGTTTATGTTTAATATTGTATAAATAAATTTACATTGTTTCTTTTAAACCACGTTATCTCATTACTGAGGCCAAAGGTTTCATATTTTAAACATTTTGACTATTGTCACGGTTTATCCAATCACTAGTTTCAGCTGCAATTTTTTGCAGCGCCAAGGTCTTTTGAAATATCTGGTTCCATCTGGGACACGATTTTCAAAATACAAATTTTCTAAAGGAAATGTATACCTTGGGAACTGTCTATCTCGTGAAAGGGAGTTCACTATATTCTTTCTGTGAAAGATAGACACTCACTTTAGAATACAGTGCTCAGTTAAATAATCCGATGCTTTCTCTCTAAGGAGGCAATTTTTGAGAATCTGGCAGATAGGAATACACAATTCCCAAGGTAAAAAAAAATGCTATTAAAATAATCCCTCAGCATCCTCATAATACTGAATCTTGCCATACCAGAGAGCTTTGGAGATTCGACCCCCCAGAGAGCACAATTGAATATCAACATTTTATTGCTTATCTCCCCTAACCCCCACTTGGAGTGTACTTTCTTCTGCTGTCTGTTTACATAGCTTTTCTATAGCCAATACATAAATATTTAACTTTTCAGTATAAGTGGATATACCACAAGCAAAATTAGCTATTTCAAAAACCAAAATAAAGGAAAGAGCTATTTGTAAACAATTGAATACATCCTAGGAGATAAAATGGATCATTTGAAAACATTAATGGTAAGAAATGTTTACAGTAAACTGTCCCTTTAAATGCAGGAGACACCCTGTTTTCAAGGTTAAACGGCAATTAGAAGTATCCAACAGGGGCTTCTAAATACTGTTGAGATTTCTTACAGAATCTCACAAGACCTTTCGATAATCAGGCCTCAAGTCTAAGTACCTATGTTTCACATTGTTGCTTTGATCTGACTTTGGTAACTGCCCCAAATTATCTAATGACAGTTATTTGTATCACAACTCTGCCTGTGCCTGAAAACCTGTTTACAGTTTTGCTTACTCTAGTCTGACTGTATTTTTGTGTATGGTCTTCATGTTCTACTGAACCATATTTATAGGTAACTGTTACAATTTAATATCCTCTCACGTGAACATAAGGGTTTATTCACACAAAGCAACTGAAGCTGAGAAAAAGTGAGACAGCTTAGAACCCCAACTGACTGCAGGTCCTTGGTCCATGATCTGACAGGCCAGTCAGCCACAAAGGGCCTTTGAATCATAGAAACCCTAACAGAAAATCTAACAAATAATTATAAGTATTTTTATTGAGGTCACACAACTTATAAACATAAACAAGCTTACAGGACAGTTATGGACATAAGCATATGTCTACACATTGGTATGATTATTGTATTGGTCAGATAAAGTCCATTATTCCTACCCAGATTCCAACATGTGGTACAGAGTTCTTCAACAGTACACCTTTAGTAAAGTATAACATAAAAAGGGAATAAACGTTTTTGAACATAAGCACATCTGATTGAGAATAGTTACCCTGTATATTTAATTTCTGACCTCATTTGTATTTCTGCCATATTATTTCCCAAACTAGTAGGTGGTCACTTTTCGACCATGAAAAATATGGAAACTTGGGAGTAGTACTATCTGGATAGGGGTAGGGGATATATATGTACAGAAGCAAAGTATGGAATGATATTTGTGGTGTCCGGTGAATTGATCGTAGTGTCACTACTATAGTCTAACTGGTCACCGTTCCATTTAGTTGCTTCGAAAATATTTAAACAATCTTTTATACAAATTATTTATGAAGTCTAGGTCTGGCTTGAAAAGTTTGCATTCTAGGTTTACTGATGTAACAGATGTTTTAATTGCTGTGTCTGATGAAGTCTGCTTATAATAACAAAACAAAAAATGTTCGCAGTGCAATTTAGATCAAATAATTGTGCTTATACTGATTTAAATTGAGATCAGAGCTTTCCTTTCTCCTGAAATCTTTTTAACTCACACAAATCGTTCAACAGTTTTCCTCTTTATTGTACATATTTAAAACCATAAAATAAAAAATATTTTCTTAACGTTTTGTGTCATGCATGTACCCTATTATTTAATCAGAATGTTAAAGGGACACTCAAGTCGAAATTAAACTTCATGATTCAGATAGAGCATGTAATTTTAAACAACTTTCCAATTTACTTCCATTAACAAAATGTGCACAGTCTTTTTATATTTACACTTTTTGAGTCACCAACTCCTACTGAGCATGTGCAAGAATTCACAGCATATTAGTATAGGCATTTGTGATTGGCTAATGGCTGTCACATGATACAGGGGGAGTGGAAATAGACATAACTTTGCAATTTATTTAACAAAAATCTACTTCTCATTTGAAGTTCAGACTAAGTGCATTGTCTTCTTATCATGCATTTGTTGATTACGCAAATCTACAGTGGTGACTGGTCCTTTAACTAATTTGACTCCATGTATTGGAATGTCACAGAATAGGAAGCAAGCAATCCTTCAAAGCTGAACACAGTGCACTGCTTCTCCCAAGCAATACTTTAACTATGTCTTTAACCCTCACATAGGGGGTGAAAGACATATCATTACACACTTGAGAGTGTTAAAATTACATGCTCTAACAAATTAGAGAATGTCATTTCCACTATAATGGCCCTTTAAAATTAGAAATGCAAATTAATAAACATTCAGGGCTAGAATACGAGTGGTGCGCTAACTGTTGCGTGCAAGCAATATCGGGTTTTTATAAAACAAAAATGAGTTGAAAGTAAATGCATTCGCTCAAGCACAATCATGATTTACGCTCATCATTTTAGTAAGACTTGAGGGCTTGAATAAAGGGTAGGGTAACAAAAAAAAGTACACTCATGTAAACACTATCTGATAAAAATTAGTTAAAAAAATAATTTAAAAAGTTATAAGGGCTCAAAGATATATATACATACATAGACATGTCTTAATATGTGTAAGTGTATGGGTGTGTATATATATATATATATATATATATATATAATATGTAAATACATATTTCTATATATACCTATACCTATATATCTATATATCTATTCCTATTGAAAATATTACATATAAAATATTTTTAAAAATGTATAATATTGATTACAAATGAATTTACTTACTGTAAAAAATTCTAAATAATCCATAGAATATATATATATATATATATATATATATATATATATATAATTTATTTTTTTACAGTATGTATAATAATTTTTAATAATTATTACTAATATTTGTTTATATTTTATATTTAAAGGACCCCTCAATTCCAAAATACACTTACATGATTCAAATAGGGCATGTCATTTTAAACAACTTTCCAATTTACTTTTATCACCAATTTTGCTTTGTTATCTTGATATTCTTAGTTGAAAGCTAAACCTGGGAGGCTTACATGCTAATTTCTTAGACCTTATAGCAGAGCTTTTCAAACTTTTCATGTTGGTGACACACTTTTTAAACCTACATAATTTTGCGACACAGTAATTCAGTTGTACTAGCAAACAGGAGGTTAAACTAACTTGTTTTAAGAGATAGGGACACATACATAAATGATGTAATAATTAAATGTATTTACAAGCAACAGTATATATGTGCAAGAATTAAAAAAAAAATTAATACCACCAATAGCTAACTACTATATTAATGGGATGTGAGGTTGATGGGATGAACAGTTTCTGAATATTTGGCGGACTATTAAATAAAGACACTCGCATTTCATCATCAAGCATTTTTAAGCTTCCACTTCCTATCCATCTATCATTGCAGGAGCAGTGATGCACTACTGGGAGCTAGCTGCAGAAAAAAACACTTTGACTTCTGACTTCAGCTCAGCATTTAAGCTGCTGCCCTCAGAGCTCTGTGAGTTACACTGACTACTGCCCATGCTACAAACACACTGCTATCCCACTCACTGACTACACATACATTCACGAGCCGATTGAGGAGACTACACGTGCAGTCAGGAGCCAATGTGCCGCCAAAGCCACCAATAGGAATAGTTTCAGTTCCCACTGAGCTGCGCCAATAGGTTAAGATGACCATGTGATATGCGTAGCAAGCAGGCGGAAAGTCGGAAACCAAAAAAAAATGTAAAAAATAAATTTAATTCAAAAAAATTTGTGCTGAAGCAGGGACACACTTACACACTGCTGCCGACACACTAAAGTGTCACGACACACAGTTTGGAAAGCACTGCCTTATAGGCAGCCTGTAATCTGAATGCATTTTGATAGTTTTTCACCACTAGAGGGCGTTAGCTCATGTGTTTCATATAGATAACATTGAGCTCACACACGTGAAGTTACCTAGGAGCCAGCACTGATTAGCTAAAATGCAAGTCTGTCAAAAGAACTGAAATAAGGGGGCAGTTTGCAGAGGCATAGATACAAGGTAAATACAGAGGTGTATTATTATAACTGTGTTGGATATGCAAAACTGGGGAATAGGTATTAAAGGGATTATCCTTCTTTTTAAACAACAAAAATTCTGGTGTTGACTCTCCCTTTAATATTTCAATAATGCGCATTAAAGATAGAAATTCTTCATGTGCACTAACCCGACCGCTTTAGACCTAAATCATGAACCCCAATGAGCAATACGTATATTTTACATTCCTATATTCTTCACATAGCAAATAATGTACTTTTTATTACAAAATATATATTTCTATATATATGTATATGATACTTTTAATGTAAAATAGATTGATATACCTATATATCTATAGGAATATATATCTAGGTATATATAGATATATATAGAAATATTACAATAAAAAGTATATTGTTCTGTAAATGAAGAACATTGGAATGTGAAGTTTTCATAGCTTGTCAGTGTTAGCGCATGAGCGATAGTTGTTAGGTTTTTTCTTCTGTGCTCCATTGAGGAGAAGTTGGTAAGTATTTGTAATACACGCACTACCCAACGTGCAAAAAAGCCTCTATCTAGTGAAGTAATAGATTTGTTCAAATCACAATCGTTACTTTTAGTCTTGTTCCAATGGTGATAGATTTTTTTAATAATGTAATATGCTTTTGTACATTGGGGTCTATACTTTTGAAATGTGCATCTTTTAAAAAAGCTAAACAAGTGTCATTAAGAGAATAAAATCCACCTGTAATCAGGCCAGATATCATTAGATTTTTAATGGATTCATATCTTGGCTAAAATGATCTTTTCCGAGGTTTTTTTTTTTTTTATTGAAGGCCTAATTGTGTGTTTGAATAGTTTAGCTTTATTGTATCTGTCCTATAAACTACTTTTATTGCATTCAGTTCTTGGCTGTGAGTGGCCTGCTTTCTGCAGATGCTGTGTGCTTTGGCAGACAACATAGTCTGGGCTGCAGGATATTACACCTGGCATAAACACAAAATCCTACCAGTTCTTGGAATTCAGAATGAGTAGAAGAGGTCTGATTAGGAGGTAGCTTTTCACATACACCAAAAAATAATGCACTTGAATTTTACGCCCTGTGCCTTTCAAATGAAAGCATTTAGCTCACTGCAAATTGTGCATTTGTATATGAACTAGCAAATTGCAGGTAGACCATCAATAGGACCACGGCTATACTTGCTAGTTTTCAGGACTGCATTTTGTTAGAATACAGGATGCCTTAGGGGACAGAATAGGTGAGATTACTCACTTTCAGAGAATCTGTCAAGTATAAGAATACCCAAGAGAGTGGTAGAGAGTTAGAGCTTGTGATGATGAGACAGGTTTTTATTCAGAGCGATTGGATGATCAGTAAGTAATGATGAAATATGCGTCAGCAGCTGTGCTATGTAAATACTACACCTAGACTCTTTATAGTGAATGTATTCCTACCACTGATATCATTATTCATGAGGGTCTCCATCTTTGAACACAAACTTTTGTTAATTCCCCTAAATGTGGCTCCCAGTAGCTAGGTGATAAATAGTTCTTTTTACCTGGTATGCATGTGAGTGCCATCCATCACTTTGTTTTGTATGTAGCTAGGTGATAAGTGGTTCTTTTTACCTGGTATGCATGTGAGTGCCATCCATCACTTTGTTTTGTATGTAGCTAGGTGATAAGTGGTTCTTTTTACCTGGTATGCATGTGAGTGCCATCCATCACTTTGTTTTGTATGTAGCTAGGTGATAAGTGGTTCTTTTTACCTGGTATGCATGTGAGTGCCATCCATCACTTTGTTTTGTATGTAGCTAGGTGATAAGTGGTTCTTTTTACCTGGTATGCATGTGAGGGCCATCCATCACTTTGTTTTGTATGTAGCTAGGTGATAAGTGGTTCTTTTTACCTGGTATGCATGTGAGTGCCACCCATCACTTTGTTTTGTATGTAGCTAGGTGATAAGTGGTTCTTTTTACCTGGTATGCATGTGAGTGCCATCCATCACTTTGTTTTGTATGTAGCTAGGTGATAAGTGGTTCTTTTTACCTGGTATGCATGTGAGTGCCATCCATCACTTTGTTTTGTATGTAGCTAGGTGATAAGTGGTTCTTTTTACCTGGTATGCATGTGAGGGCCATCCATCACTTTGTTTTGTATGTAGCTAGGTGATAAGTGGTTCTTTTTACCTGGTATGCATGTGAGTGCCATCCATCACTTTGTTTTGTATGTAGCTAGGTGATAAGTAGTTCTTTTTACCTGGTATGCATGTGAGTGCCATCCATCACTTTGTTTTGTATGTAGCTAGGTGATAAGTGGTTCTTTTTACCTGGTATGCATGTGAGTGCCATCCATCACTTTGTTTTGTATGTAGCTAGGTGATAAGTGGTTCTTTTTACCTGGTATGCATGTGAGTGCCATCCATCACTTTGTTTTGTATGTAGCTAGGTGATAAGTGGTTCTTTTTACCTGGTATGCATGTGAGTGCCATCCATCACTTTGTTTTGTATGTAGCTAGGTGATAAGTAGTTCTTTTTACCTGGTATGCATGTGAGTGCCATCCATCACTTTGTTTTGTATGTAGCTAGGTGATAAGTGGTTCTTTTTACCTGGTATGCATGTGAGTGCCATCCATCACTTTGTTTTGTATGTAGCTAGGTGATAAGTGGTTCTTTTTACCTGGTATGCATGTGAGTGCCATCCATCACTTTGTTTTGTATGTAGCTAGGTGATAAGTGGTTCTTTTTACCTGGTATGCATGTGAGTGCCATCCATCACTTTGTTTTGTATGTAGCTAGGTGATAAGTAGTTCTTTTTACCTGGTATGCATGTGAGTGCCATCCATCACTTTGTTTTGTATGTAGCTAGGTGATAAGTGGTTCTTTTTACCTGGTATGCATGTGAGTGCCACCCATCACTTTGTTTTGTATGTAGCTAGGTGATAAGTGGTTCTTTTTACCTGGTATGCATGTGAGTGCCATCCATCACTTTGTTTTGTATGTAGCTAGGTGATAAGTGGTTCTTTTTACCTGGTATGCATGTGAGTGCCATCCATCACTTTGTTTTGTATGTAGCTAGGTGATAAGTAGTTCTTTTTACCTGGTATGCATGTGAGTGCCATCCATCACTTTGTTTTGTATGTAGCTAGGTGATAAGTGGTTCTTTTTACCTGGTATGCATGTGAGTGCCATCCATCACTTTGTTTTGTATGTAGCTAGGTGATAAGTGGTTCTTTTTACCTGGTATGCATGTGAGTGCCATCCATCACTTTGTTTTGTATGTAGCTAGGTGATAAGTGGTTCTTTTTACCTGGTATGCATGTGAGTGCCATCCATCACTTTGTTTTGTATGTAGCTAGGTGATAAGTGGTTCTTTTTACCTGGTATGCATGTGAGTGCCATCCATCACTTTGTTTTGTATGTAGCTAGGTGATAAGTGGTTCTTTTTACCTGGTATGCATGTGAGTGCCATCCA